>NC_048576.1:12058012-12245512 GCF_013265735.2 Oncorhynchus mykiss | reverse complement strand
TAACTCTGTACTCGATTGATTGGCCTGGAAGAGTCTGGTCGTTCTTTCTGGGTTCTGCTAGCAGCACCGGAGGAGAGAAGGCATCAGCTGTGCTGTGTGTACAGTATAGTCAGGATGGGGATGGAGAGACTCTGTGGTTGTGTTTTCATGCCCACAGGGCACTCTTTCAATCAGATGATTTACTGCTAAGATTAAATCGGAGGGAATGTGCAGTGGGGGCTGGAATCTGATTGTTATTGTCATTGGATGCATTGTCTCTGTTCTCTCGTTTATTTGACCACCCCTTGTTTACCAGCAAACACTGTTGTTTTCTTTGGTTTGTTTATTCTAGCAAGTGAAACATTTTGTCTGAACAGTATGTGACTTTTTATTTAATTGATCTATTCTTGCATCATGTTTATTCAAAACAAACACACAGATACATATACAGTACACACATGTATGAATACATAATATTTTTCAAAAATGTATCTTCTTTTTAACAACTTTACTACTGACAGCCGCACAGGAAATTAGTGCCATAAGGAATTGTATGAGAGACAAACATTATTATATTTATTTTAACTTTGATAATTATTATTATTATTATTATTCTAAAGTATTGGTGTTCTTTGCTGAACTACAGTATTGCATAATATCAGTATTTGCATTTTATGATCAACTTTCTTTGTTTCTGAGCTCTCTACGGTAAAACATGTTCTTATTATTGTTTCGACTGTATGACTAACCAACATAGGGTCAATAAAAGGGTGTGAAAATCTCTAGTATGTATGCGCTTCTCTACTACTGTAGTTGTCACAAGGAAAGCAAATACATATTTTCTTACTAAAGACTTGGCTAAAGACCTCCTCCTCCAGTCCTTACTTACTCTTGAGTTATACTATACTGAAGAAAAACATAAATGCAGCATGTAAAGTGTTGGTCCCATGTTTCAATTTATTTATTTTATTTTATTTCACCTTTATTTAACCAGGTAGGCAAGTTGAGAACAAGTTCTCATTTACAATTGCGACCTGGCCAAGATAAAGCAAAGCAGTTCGACACATACAATGACACAGAGTTACACATGGAATAAAACAAACATACAGTCAATAATACAGTATAAACAAGTCTATATACGATGTGAGCAAATGAGGTGAGATAAGGGAGGTAAAGGCAAAAAGGCCATGGTGGCAAAGTAAATACAATATAGCAAGTAAAACACTGGAATGGTAGATTAGCAATGGGAGAATGTGCAAAGTAGAAATACAAATAATGGGGTGCAAAGGAGCAAAATAAATAAATAAATAAAATACAGTAGGGAAAGAGGTAGTTGTTTGGGCTAAATTATAGGTGGGCTATGTACAGGTGCAGTAATCTGTGAGCTGCTCTGACAGTTGGTGCTTAAAGCTAGTGAGGGAGATAAGTGTTTCCAGTTTCAGAGATTTTTGTAGTTCGTTCCAGTCATTGGCAGCAGTGTTCAATAACAGATCCCAGAATTTTCCAAACAAACAGCCCCTTATAAAAATCAATTTGTTGCTGCAAACTTCCTGCAGGTTTGTGCCAAATTTACTACAAACTAAATAGTGTGGCACAAAATGTTGCCATACGTTTTCAAATGTTTGCCACTAGTGGTGAATCTGCGGCAAACCTTTGGCAAAAATAATATTTATTGCCACTAGTTGCAAACAGTTTACCTGAAGCTGTTTCTGGTGAACACGAGTTCCAAGACCAGTAACCGTTGAAGACCAATCAAGGGGATAAGAAACATCTGTTGGAAAATGGAAACCAAGCTATCTACCTAGCTACAGTACCTAGCTACCAAAGTTGTCCGTTTAGTGTGTTACTTATTAATAAAAATTTTTTTTATCAACTTTAACATTTTAAATGATGCCTAGTTAGCAATGTCATTTTTATGGGATAGAGTGAAACACATTTTGGTGATACCAGTTTCCTTCTATCAGCGCCACTGACTGACTGGCTAGCGCTTAGCTAGCTAATGTTAGCTATCATATTTTAGCTAAATTCATGTGATAGGTGCAGTGCCTTGCAAAAGTATTCATCTCCCATGGCACTTTGACTATTTTGTTGCATTACAACCTGGAATTTAAATGGATTTTGGGATTTCATGTAATGGACATACACAAAATAGTCCAAATTGGTGAAGTGAAATGAAAATAAAAACTTGTTTAAAAAAATGTTTAAAAAAAATATATATATATATATCAAACGGAAAAGTGGTGCGTGCATATGTATTTACCCCCTTTGCTATGAAGCCCCTAAATAAGATCTGGTGCAACCAATTATCTTCAGAAGTCACATAATTAGTTAGATTGCACACAGATGGACTTTATTTAAGTGTCACATGATCTGTCACATGATATATATACAGTATATATACAGTTGAATTCGGAAGTTTACATGCACTTAGGTTGGAGTCATTAAAACTCGTTTTTCAACCCCTCCACAAATTTCTTGTTAACAAACTATAGTTTTGACAAGTCGGTTAGGACATCTACTTTGTGCATGACACAAGTCATGACTCATTTCATCATGCTTCAGGTAATTAATCTGAATGAAATGGTTGGCTGGAAACGTGATTAGAGTAAATTAACCTATGAGCCACAGCTTCAAATGAATGGAAGATGTAGGCATCAAACAGGGATTGGGTGTTGATTGATGTAAATGGCTATAAAATATACAAAAGAAATTGCGTGATGGCATTGTCAGTGTACCTCAATGCTTTGTACAAGTCCTCATATTCTAAAATCTAATGATTGTTCTAACAGGTTGGGACCAACATGGTTGAGTATCTGAACCAGGTGGAGGTGACCAGACCCTAACCATTTGTGTTGGCTCTTGGGGACTGCTCACAGGTGTTTACAGTCATTAGTGGACCTGCATTGGAGCAACGTACACTGCTTGGGACACTGGATGTGTGCTTCAAGTCCTATTATGCTTGATATCATCTTTCCAACTGTGCCCCAGCATGGGACTTCCTACAGGCCACGGTGTAACAGCTACCAGGAACAGAATCCCTGCAGTAAGACTGTTGCGAGTGTCTTTTCTTCCACTGAACAATAGTTGATAAGTATCTGCTCTTGTATGTACTGTGAGAAGTGACAGGGAGAAGGACAGCCCTCTGGGTAATGTGTTCCTGTGAATTAATAGAGCAATGAATGGATGAGCCATCAATACTAATATGCTCTTAAGGCACTATTTATAGTTCTGTTAAATCGACTTTTAGTTAGTTTCTGTATGCATTTTAGCCTACTTTTGGCAAACAGTACAGTATGTGGCTTGTTTACCTTTAGTTCAACTACTGAAGCGCTTTCTGGTACGCTTCCATTCCATCACAACAATTTATTTGAAATACAAATGTTACATTTTGGTGATTGTGAACAGTGCTTTATGAATGAAATGCACATAAGTCGACAGGTAGCCTAGTGGTTAGAGCGTTGGACTAGTAACCAGCAGGTAGCCTAGTGGTTAGAGCGTTGGACTAGTAACCAGCAGGTAGCCTAGTGGTTAGAGCGTTGGACTAGTAACCAGCAGGTAGCCTAGTGGTTAGAGCGTTGGACTAGTAACCAGCAGGTAGCCTAGTGGTTAGAGCATTGGACTAGTAACCAGCAGGTAGCCTAGTGGTTAGAGCGTTGGGCCAGTTACCAGCAGGTAGCCTAGTGGTTAGAGCGTTGGACTAGTAACCAGCAGGTAGCCTAGTGGTTAGAGCGTTGGACTAGTAACCAGCAGGTAGCCTAGTGGTTAGAGCGTTGGACTAGTAACCAGCAGGTAGCCTAGTGGTTAGAGCGTTGGGCCAGTAACCGAAAGGTTGCAAGATTGAATCGCTGAGCTGACAAGGTAAAAATCTGTCGTTCTGCCCCTGAACAAGGCAGTTAACCCATTGTTCCTAGGCCGTCATTGTAAATAAGAATTAGTTCTTAACTGACTTGCCTAGTTAAGTAAAGGTAATAAAGTAACTAGGCCATGTCCTTAGTAGTGACCTTCAAATGTTATATTTTACACTTGTTTTGTGTATTAATGTTTTAACTCAACTGAAATGTACACCGTTATCGTATGTCAAAACAGCAGTGTGTGTGTGTGTGTGTGTGTGTGTGTGTGCTTTCACCTAAGATAGCTGTAAGTGAATGTGAATATCTATTGATTAGCTCTGGCACTGCCTGATAGACAGATCTGTGTTAACAACACTTAAGACGGACAGACTGTCACACGCATGCTTTTCCTATTGCAATCTGAGTGTGCACATCAGGTTCAGCTGAGGCTTTAGTCTGAAGTTTGGACAGTTTGGTTCATGAAATAATATACATGAATTCTAATAACCAAATCTATTTTATTAAATCTTATCTTGTGAATAATATATATTTAGACAAGGTTTTGTTTCAATGCGCTATTTATTTATTTATATATATATATATATATATAGTACATTCTCTGAAGTATGTTGTGAAATGCAGGCAATAGAAATGATTTGAAATTCAACATTAATATCTTGATTGTGTGTGTGTGTGTAGGAAATGGAGGGGGAGGAATGGAAGAGAAAAAAAATATGCAAGCAAAATTTAAATTTGGATTACACTGAAAATAACCCAACACACTGGGTTGTTTTAACTAAGCAATATAGTCTAATTTACCCAGCAGTTGGGTCAAGCGCTCAACTCAAGGCACTGGGTTAGAGGCACAAGCCCGAGTTGAATTAACCCAACGCTGTGTTTGGCCAATATTGACCCAGAACAATAATTCATTTTGGAAAAATATGAATTGCCATATTAGGCATAACTCAATTTCTACCTTTTTTAAGATGCCAAAATATAAATTGTTTTCAGTATCCTAATTTTGTTTTCCGATTTTGTTTCAGTGCATGCATTCAACAAGCTTTGGACAAAGGACTTACATAGGGCCGCCATCTCCAATGTTCACCCAAAAAGGCATTAGTTCTGAACTGGGTTTGATTTATTTTTTGTTTTAATTATACATGTTTTTTTATTATCTTTAAACGTCCACTGGTTAAACTATTGCTCATGTAAATAAGTGTCATTGTCCCTTTAAACATCCTAAGGTCAACATCCCCACAGCGTTCACATTTCTCTCATGTAAATGTTGTAGCCACATAAAACATATTAAAAAAACAATTTATTTGGGAAATATCCCGTCTTTGCTACTTTCTTCATTACCATGCTGATGATGTCAAGTTGTAATGTAATTATATTTTGTTAAAAGACATTGAATACATGTTTGGTATATTTACATTTAGTTTTATTCTGAAGTGAGTTCATTTAAAGTTGTGATTTTGTCACACCCTGATCTGTTTCACCTGTCCTTGTGCTTGTCTCCACCCCCTCCAGGTGTCGCCCATCTTCCTCATTATCCGCTGTGTATTTATACCTGTGTTTTCTGTCTGTGCCAGTTCGTCTCGTTTGCCAAATCAACCCACCCCACGTTTTTCTCCTAGCGCCTGGGTCCCTCCCCTTTACATCCCTGTTAGGGAGCATGTTCTCCTTTACCAAGATAATCCATCCACCTGACAGGTGTGGCATATCAAGAAGCTGATTAAATAGTATGATCATTACACAAGTGTACCTTCTGCTGGGGACAATAAAAAGCCACTAATGTGTGCAGTTTTGTCACAAAACACAATGCCACAGATGTCAAGTTGAGGGAGCGTGCGATTGGCATGCTGACTGCAGGAATGTCCACCCGAGCTATTGCCAGAGAATTGAACATTAATTTGTCTACCATAAGACGCATCCAATGTTATTTTAGAGAATTTAGCCGTACTTCCAACCGGCCTCATAACCACAGACCACGTGTAACCATGCCAGCCCAGGACCTCCACATCCGGCTTCTTCACCTGAAGGATAGTCTAAGACCAGCCACCTGGACCGCAGATGAAACTCTGGGTTTGCACAACCGAAGAATTTCAGCATAAACTGTCAGGGTAGCTCATCTGTGTGCTCATCGTCCTCACCAGGGTCTTGACCTGACTGCAGTTCGGCGCCGTAACAGACTTCAGTGGGCAAATGCTCACCTTCAATTTACACTGGCACGCTGGAGAAGTGTGCTCTTCACAGATAAAACCTGGTTTCAACTGTACCAATGACAGAAAGCGTGTATCTCCCTGCATGAGGCAAATGGTGGTCACACCAGATAATGACTGGTTTTCTGATCAACGCCCCTACTTTTTTAAAGGTATTTGTGACCAACAGATGCATATCTGTATTCCCAGTCATGTGAAATCCATAGATTAGGGCCTAATGAATTTATTTCAATTGAGCGATTTCCTTAAATGAACTGTAACTCAGTAAAATCTTTGAAATTGTTGCATGTTCTATTTATATGTTTGTTCAGTGCACATCACATATTCATCAGCAAAAATGACTTTGTTCATTGAGTTGTGAAAATATGGTGGTCACACCAGTTACTGTAAAATATGGTGGTCACGCCAGTTACTGTAAAATATGGTGGTCACGCCAGTTACTGTAAAATATGGTGGTCACGCCAGTTACTGTAAAATATGGTGGTCACGCCAGTTACTGTAAAATATGGTGGTCACGCCAGTTACTGTAAAATATGGTGGTCACGCCAGTTACTGTAAAATATGGTGGTCACGCCAGTTACTGTAAAATATGGTGGTCACGCCAGTTACTGTAAAATATGGTGGTCACGCCAGTTACTGTAAAATATGGTGGTCACGCCAGTTACAGTAAAATATGGTGGTCCTGCCAGTTACTGTAAAATATGGTGGTCCTGCCAGTTACTGTAAAATATGGTGGTCACGGCAGTTATTATAAGTGAGGTATGACATCAGTGGATAGAAATATACATGCATATAAAACAAGGCACTTCCAATCATAGTTTAGGTCTAGTGATGAGAAACAAGGCCTGATATATAACAGTTATGTATGCCATTTAACAGACACTTTTATCCAAAGCGACTTACAGTCACGCGTACATACATTTTTTTATGTATAGGCGTCCCTCGGGAATCAAACCCACTGTCCTAGCGTTACAAGAGCCAACTGAGCTACAGAAGGCCTCATACTATAAGTGTGAGAAGAGTTTGCACAGAATCTCCCAAGCCGTAAAATCCTGTAACATATCAAACAGCCTGTCAAGACCACTGCTATAAAGTATATTTTCTCTGCTACAGTACTAGGCTACCTTTTTGAAGTGATAATGAGGGAAGTAAAACGTTTTGAACTGGAAATGACACGAGAATGAATAAGAGCTTAATTTTTCCAATGAAAGAGTGAATGAGAATAGTGTGAGGTTCTATAATTGTCAAATGGGAATTCAGAGGGAACTGTAATTACTCATTGGATGACTCAACCCTGATTCAAGTAAGAATGAAAACTCTCACGATGGACAGACAGGACACCAATGATGGCATTGTCTCCTTTTTTGTCCTACAGACAAAAATACCCAGATGCATCCACATTGTTCTGCAAGGACAAATCATTTGAACAGTGAGTCAGGATGGAGATAATACACTAAACTCTCTCCTGTTCTGTACATTGTCATTAATCAATCAATAAAATGTATTTATAAAGCCCATTTTACATCAGCCGATGTCACAAAGTGCTGTACAGAAACCCAGCCTAAAACTTCAAAATGCAAGCAATGCAGATGTAGAAGCACAGTGGCTAGGAAAACCTCCCTAGAAAGGCCAGAACCTAAGAAGACACCTAGAAAGGAACCAGGCTCTGAGGGGTGGCCAGTCCTCTTCTGGCTGTGCCGGGTGGAGATTATAACAGAACATGGCCAAGATGTTCAAACGTTCATAGATGACCAACAGGGTCAGATAATAATCACAATGGTTGTAGAGGGTGCAACTGGTCAGCACCTCAGGAGTAAATGTCAGTTGGCTTTTCGTAGCCAATCATTCAGAGTTAGAGACAGCAGGTGCGGTAGACAGAGAGTCCAAAACAGCTGGTCCAGGAGAAGGTAGCACGTCAAGTGAACAGGTCAGGGTTCCATGGCCGCATGGCCGTCATCAGGCCAGGTAGTCCTGAGGCATGGTCCTAGGGCTCAGGTCCTCCGAGAGAAAGAGAGAGAGAGAGGGAGAGAAAAAGAGAGAGAATGAGAGGGAGCATACTTAAATTCACACAGGACACCGGATGAGACACTAGAAATACTCCAGATATAACAGACTGACCCTAGCCTCCCGACACAAACTATTGCAGCATAAATACTGGAGGCTGAGACAGGAGGGGTCAGGAGATACTGTGGCCCTGTCCGATGATACCCACGGACAGGGCCAAACAGGCAGGATATAACCCCACCTACTTTGCCAAAGCACAGCCCCCACATCACTAGAGGGATATCTTCAAACCACCAACTTACCATCCTGAGACAAGGCCGAGGATAGCTCACAAAGATCTCCCCCATGGCAAGAACCCGAGAGGGGCGCCAACCCAGAAAGGAAGATCACGTCAGTGACTCAACCCACTCAAGTGACGCACCCCTCTTAGGGACGGCATGGGAGAGCACCAGTAAACCAGTGACTCAGCCTCTGTAATAGGGTTAGAGGCAAAGAATCCCAGTGGAGAGAGGGGAACCGGCCAGGTAGAAACAGCAAGAGTGGTTTGTCGCTCCAGTGCCTTTCCGTTCAACTTCACACCCCTTGATCACCCAGTCATAGAACCTACTGAAGAGATGAGTCTTCAATAAAGACTTAAAGGTCAAGACCGAGTCTGCGTCTCTTATATGGATAGGCAGACCATTCCATAAAAATGGAGCTCTATAGGAGAAAGCTCTGCCTCCAGCTGTTTGCTTAGAAATTCTAGGGACAGTAAGGAGGCCTGCATCTTGCGACCGTAGCGTACGTGTAGGTATGTCTGGCAAGACCAAATCTTAAAGATAGGTAGGAGTAAGCCCATGTAATGCTTTTTAGGTTAGCAGTAAAACCTTGAAATTAGCCCCAGCCTTAACAGGAAGCCAGTGTAGAGAGGCTAGCACTGGAGTAACATGATAAAAAATGTTGCTTCTAGTCAACATTCTAGCAGCCGTGTTTAGCACTAACTGAGGTTTATTTGGTGCTTAATCCAGGTTGCCGGAAAGTAGAGCACTGCAGTAGTCCAATCTAGAAGGGAAAAACATGGATACAGTTTTCTGCATCATTTTTTGACAGAACTTTTCTGATTTTTGCAATGTTACGAAGATGGAAAAAAAGCTGTCCTTGAAATATTCTTGATATGTTTGTCAAAAGAGAGATCAGGGTCCTCCACAGTTTTATTTGAGATGACCGTACAACCATCCAGATTAATTATCAGATCCAACAGAGGATATCTTTGTTTCTTGGGACCTAGAACTAGCATCTCTGTTTTGTCTGAGTTTAAAAGTAAAACATTTGCCGCCATCCACTTCCTTATGTCTGAAACACAGGCTTCCAGGGATGGCAATTTTGGGGCTTCCCCATGTTTCATCAAAATGTACAGCTGTGTATTGTCCACATAGCAGTGAAAGTTAACATTATGTTTCTGAATGACATCACCAAGAGGTAAAATATATAGTGAAAACAAAAGTGGTCTTAAAACGAAACTGTCATGTATTGTCATGTTGTGTCTTTCTGTCCTTTCCTTTCACCCTGTCTCCCTCTGCTGGTCGTACTAGGTTACCGTTTCTGTCCCTCTTTCCCCCAGCTGTTCCTTGTCTTCTCTGACTACCTCATTCACCCCTTTTCCCACCTGTTCCCTTTTTCCCTCTGATTAGGTCCCTATATCTCTCTCTGTTTCTGCTCCTGTCTTTGTCGGATTCTTGTTTGTGTGTCTCATGCCTGAACCAGACTATCATCGTGTTTGCTGCAACCTTGTCCTGTCCTGTCGGAATCTACCTGTCCATCTGAGCCCACGTGTGTTCATCATTAAAGAAACTCTGTTTGTTAATTCGCTTTTGGGTCCTCATTCACGCACCTGACAGAAGAATCCAACCAAGAATGGACCCAGCGACTTCGGATCCTCTCCACTCAGCCGTCGAGATCCAGGGAGCGATGCTAGGCAGACACGAGCAGGAATTGTCTGCTGCTCGACATGCCGTTGAGACCCTGGCCACCCAAGTCTCCAACCTCACAGAACAGGTTCACCATCTCCGCCTCGATCCACCGGCCACTTCCAGGGCTTTCGAATCTCCGGAGCCCAGAATCAATAACCCGCCGTGTTACTCTGGGGAGCCCACTGAATGCCGCTCGTTCCTCACCCAGTGTGATATTGTGTTTTCTCTCCAGCCCAACACTTACGCCAGGAGCACTGCTCGTGTCGCCTACGTCATATCTCTCCTTACTGGACGGGCTCGTGAGTGGGGCACGGCAATCTGGGAGGCAAGGGCTGAGTGTACTAACCAGTATCAGGACTTTAAGGAGGAGATGATACAGGTTTTTGATCGATCTGTTTTTGGGGAGGAGGCTTCCAGGGCCCTGTCTTCCCTATGTCAAGGCAATCGATCCATAACAGACTACTCTATTGAGTTTCGCACTCTTGCTGCCTCCAGTGGCTGGAACGAGCCGGCTTTGCTCGCTCGTCTTCTGGAGGGTCTCCGCGCAGAGGTAAAGGATGAGATTCTCTCCCGGGAGGTTCCTTCCAGCGTGGATTCCTTGATTGAACTCGCTATTCGCATTGAGCGACGGGTTGATCTTCGTCACCGAGCTCGTGGAAAGGAGCTCGCGTTCTCCGTTGCCCCCCTCTCCACATCACTACCATCTTCCTCTGCCGGCTCGGGAGCTGAGCCTATGCAGCTGGGAGGTATCCGCATCTCGACTAAGGAGAGGGAACGGAGAATCACCAACCGCCTCTGTCTCTATTGCGGTTCTGCTGGTCATTTTGTCACTTCATGTCCAGTAAAAGCCAGAGCTCATCAGTAAGCGGAGGGCTACTGGTGAGCGCTACTACTCCTGTCTCTCCTTCAAGATCCTGCACTACCTTGTCGGTCCATCTACGCTGGACCGGTTCGTCAGCTTCCTGCAGTGCCTTAATAGACTCTGGGGCGGAGGGCTGTTTTATGGACGAGACCTGGGCTCGGGAACATGACATTCCTCTCAGACAGTTAAGGGAGTCCACGGCCTTGTTCGCCCTGGATGGTAGTCCTCTCCCCAGGATTCAGCGTGAGACGCTACCTTTAACCCTCACTGTTTCTGGTAATCATAGCGAAACCATTTCCTTTTTAATTTTTCGTTCACCTTTTACACCTGTTGTTTTGGGCCATCCCTGGCTAGTTTGTCATAATCCTTCCATTAATTGGTCTAGTAATTCTATCCTCTCCTGGAACGTCTCTTGTCATGTGAAATGTTTAATATCTGCTATCCCTCCTGTTTCCTCTGTCTCTTCTTCACAGGAGGAGCCTGGTGATTTGACAGGGGTGCCGGAGGAATATCACGATCTGCGCACGGTGTTCAGTCGGTCCAGGGCCACCTCTCTTCCTCCACACCGGTCGTATGATTGTAGTATTGATCTCCTTCCGGGAACCACTCCCCCCCGGGGTAGACTATACTCTCTGTCGGCTCCCGAACGTAAGGCTCTCGAGGATTATTTGTCTGTAGCTCTTGACGCCGGTACCATAGTCCCCTCCTCCTCTCCCGCCGGAGCGGGGTTTTTTTTTTGTCAAGAAGAAGGACGGGTCTCTGCGCCCCTGCATAGATTATCGAGGGCTGAATGACATAACAGTGAAGAATCGTTATCCGCTTCCTCTTATGTCTTCAGCCTTCGAGATCCTGCAGGGAGCCAGGTTTTTCACTAAGTTGGACCTTCGTAACGCTTACCATCTCGTGCGCATCAGGGAGGGGGACGAGTGGAAGACGGCGTTTAACACTCCGTTAGGGCACTTTGAATACCGGGTTCTTCCTTTCGGCCTCGCTAACGCTCCAGCTGTCTTTCAGGCATTAGTCAATGATGTCCTGAGAGACATGCTGAACATCTTTGTTTTCGTTTACCTTGACGATATCCTGA
Organism: Oncorhynchus mykiss; assembly: GCF_013265735.2. Classification (NCBI taxonomy): domain Eukaryota; kingdom Metazoa; phylum Chordata; class Actinopteri; order Salmoniformes; family Salmonidae; genus Oncorhynchus; species Oncorhynchus mykiss. The sequence goes on along the minus strand of NC_048576.1, from coordinate 12,233,582 downwards.
TTTTTTCACCGTCACTCCAGATTCATGTTCAGCACGTTCGACGTGTCCTCCAGCGCCTTTTAGAGAATTGTCTTTTTGTGAAGGCTGAGAAGTGCACTTTTCATGCCTCCTCCGTCACATTTCTCGGTTCTGTTATTTCCGCTGAAGGCATTAAGATGGATCCCGCTAAGGTCCAAGCTGTCATTGATTGGCCCGCCCCTAAGTCACGCGTCGAGCTGCAGCGCTTTCTCGGCTTCGCAAACTTCTATCGTCGTTTCATCCGTAATTTCGGTCAGGTGGCAGCTCCTCTCACAGCCCTTACTTCTGTCAAGACGTGCTTTAAGTGGTCCGTTTCCGCCCAGGGAGCTTTTGATCTCCTCAAGAATCGTTTTACATCCGCTCCTATCCTTGTTACACCTGACGTCTCTAAACAGTTCGTTGTCGAGGTTGACGCGTCAGAGGTGGGCGTGGGAGCCATTCTTTCTCAGCGCTCCCTCTCTGACGACAAGGTCCACCCATGCGCGTATTTTTCTCATCGCCTGTCGCCGTCGGAACGTAACTATGATGTGGGAAACCGCGAACTGCTCGCCATCCGCTTAGCCCTAGGCGAATGGCGACAGTGGTTGGAGGGGGCGACCGTTCCTTTTGTCGTTTGGACTGACCATAGGAACCTTGAGTACATCCGTTCTGCCAAACGACTTAATGCGCGTCAGGCGCGTTGGGCGCTGTTTTTCGCTCGTTTCGAGTTCGTGATTTCTTATCGTCCGGGCTCTAAGAACACCAAGCCTGATGCTTTATCTCGTCTCTTCAGTTCTTCAGTAGCCTCCACTGACCCCGAGGGGATTCTCCCTGAGGGGCGTGTTGTCGGGTTGACTGTCTGGGGAATTGAGAGGCAGGTAAAGCAAGCGCTCACTCACACTCCGTCGCCGCGCGCTTGTCCTAGGAACCTTCTTTTCGTTCCCGTTCCTACTCGTCTGGCCGTTCTTCAGTGGGCTCACTCTGCCAAGTTAGCCGGCCACCCTGGCGTTCGGGGTACGCTTGCTTCCATTCGCCAGCGTTTTTGGTGGCCCACCCGGGAGCATGACACGCGTCGTTTCGTGGCTGCTTGTTCGGTCTGCGCGCAGACTAAGTCCGGTAACTCCCCTCCTGCCGGCCGTCTCAGGCCGCTTCCCATTCCCTCTCGACCGTGGTCTCACATCGCCTTAGATTTTGTCACCGGACTGCCTTCGTCAGCGGGGAAGACTGTTATTCTTACGGTTGTCGATAGGTTCTCTAAGGCGGCTCATTTCATTCCCCTTGCTAAGCTTCCTTCTGCTAAAGAGACGGCACAAATCATCATCGAGAATGTTTTCAGAATTCATGGCCTTCCGTCAGACGTCGTTTCGGACAGAGGTCCGCAATTCACGTCTCAATTTTGGAGGGAGTTTTGCCGTTTGATTGGGGCTTCCGTCAGTCTCTCTTCCGGCTTTCACCCCCAGTCTAACGGTCAAGCAGAACGGGCCAATCAGACTATTGGTCGCATCTTACGCAGTCTTTCTTTTCGCAACCCTGCGTCTTGGTCAGAACAGCTCCCCTGGGCAGAATACGCCCACAACTCGCTTCCTTCGTCTGCGACCGGGCTATCTCCTTTTCAGAGTAGCCTCGGGTACCAGCCTCCGCTGTTCTCATCTCAGTTCGCCGAGTCCAGCGTCCCCTCCGCTCAGGCTTTTGTCCAACGTTGCGAGCGCACCTGGAAGAGGGTCAGGTCTGCACTTTGCCGTTATAGGACGCAGACTGTGAGGGCTGCTAATAAGCGTAGAACTAAGAGTCCTAGATATTGTCGCGGTCAGAGAGTTTGGCTCTCCACTCAGAACCTTCCCCTTAAGACGGCTTCTCGCAAGTTGACCCCGCGGTTCATTGGTCCGTTCCGTATTTCTCGGGTCATTAATCCTGTCGCAGTTCAACTTCTTCTTCCGCGATACCTTCGTCGCGTCCACCCGGTCTTCCATGTCTCCTGTATCAAGCCCGTTCTTCGCGCCCCCGCTCGTCTTCCCCCCCCCCCCCCCCCATCCTTGTCGAGGGCGCACCCATCTACAGGGTCCGTAGGATTTTGGACATGCGTCCTCGGGGCCGTGGTCACCAGTACCTCGTAGATTGTAGGGGTACGGAGGGGTACGGTCCTGAGGAGAGGAGTTGGGTTCCCTCTCGGGACGTGCTGGACCGTGCGCTGATCGAGGATTTCCTCCGTTGCCGCCAGGTTTCCTCCTCGAGTGCGCCAGGAGGCGCTCGGTGAGTGGGGGGGTACTGTCATGTATTGTCATGTTGTGTCTTTCTGTCCTTTCCTTTCACCCTGTCTCCCTCTGCTGGTCGTACTAGGTTACCGTTTCTGTCCCTCTTTCCCCCAGCTGTTCCTTGTCTTCTCTGACTACCTCATTCACCCCTTTTCCCACCTGTTCCCTTTTTCCCTCTGATTAGGTCCCTATATCTCTCTCTGTTTCTGCTCCTGTCTTTGTCGGATTCTTGTTTGTGTGTCTCATGCCTGAACCAGACTATCATCGTGTTTGCTGCAACCTTGTCCTGTCCTGTCGGAATCTACCTGTCCATCTGAGCCCACGTGTGTTCATCATTAAAGAAACTCTGTTTGTTAATTCGCTTTTGGGTCCTCATTCACGCACCTGACAGAAACCTTGAGGAACACCGAAATGTACAGTTGATTTGTCAGAGAACAAACGATCCACAGAGACAAACATATCTTTCTGACAGATAACATCTAAACGAGGCCAGAACTTATCCGTGTAGACCAATTTGGGTTTCCAGTCTCTCCAAAAGAATGTGGTGATCGATGGTATCAAAAGCAGCACTAAGGTCTAGGAGCACAGTGATCTGACGCCATTAAAAAGGTAATTTACAACCTTTACGATTGCAGTGTCAGTGCTATGATGGGGTCTAAAACCAGACTGAAGCGTTTCGTATACATTGTTTGTCTTCAGGAAGGCAGTGAGTTGCTGCACAAAGGCTTTTTCAAAAATGTTTGAGGAATGGGAGATTTGACTTAGGCTTTGACTTATATTTTCTCGGTCAAGGTTTGGCTTTTTCAAGAGAGGCTTTATTACTGCCACTTTTAGTGAGTTTGGTACACATCCGGTGGATAGGGAGAAGTTTATTATATTCAAAATAGGAGGGCCAAGCACAGGAAGCAGCTCTTTCAGTGGAATAGTGTCCAGTAAGCAGCTTGAAGGTTTAGAGGCCAAGACTATTTTCATCAATGTGTCAAGAGATATAGTATTAAAAAACTTAAGTGTCTCCCTTGATCCTAGGTCCTGGCAGTGTTGTGCAGACTCGGGACAACTGAGCTTTGGAGAAATACTTAGATTTAAAGAGGAGTCTGTAATTTGCTTTCTAATGATCATGATCTTTTCCTCAAAAAGTTCAGCAGTGATAAATTCATGAAGTTAAAGCCTCTCTTGGGGAATGCTGCTTTTGAGTTAGCTTTGCAACAGTATCAAAAATAAATATTAGATTGTTCTTATTCTCCTCAATTAAGTTGGGAAAATAGGGGGATAGAGCAGCAATGAGGGTGTAATGCGTCTGTGTGTAGCTGGTGTAGAGGAGTCAATTTACTCAACAACAATCCATTTGTTTTGTCTTTGTCTTACACACCTGGTTTCAAACCCCCAATTACTTGTTCAATATTTAACCCTCTGTTCCCCCATGTCTGTTTCTGGGTGAGGGATTCTGAAACAATCACTCACAAACAAACATGGTGGAACAGAGGGTTAAATATTGAACAAGTAATTGTGGGAAACCAGGTGTGTAGGACACAGACAAAACAAATGGAAAATGAAAAGTGGATCGGCGATGGCTAGAAGGCCGGTGACGTCGACCGCCCAACGCCGCCCGATATGGAGAGGGACCGACTTCGGCGGAAGTCGTCACAGAGGGCTCCATAACAATTATTCAATGGGACAAAACTAGGTCCAGAGTATGACTGTGTCAGTGAGTAGGTCCAGAGACATGTTAGACAAAACCCACAGAGTCAATGATGCCGCCGAAAGCCTTTTGGAGTGGGTCGGTGGACTTTTCCATGTGATTACTAAAGTCACCAAAAATGTGAATATTATCTGCCATGACTACAAGGTCCAATAGGAATGCAGGGAACTCAGTGAGGAACGCTGTACACGGCCCAGGAGGCCTGTAAACAGTAGCTATAAAAAGTGGTTGAGTAGGCTGCATGTATTTGTATGTTTTATGTGGACCCCAGGAAGAGTAGCTGCTGCATGTGCAGTAGCTAATGGGGATCCTAATATATTAAACACTCTCGAGGCCAGAGAAATCCTATTTTCTGGAGACAGTGAGGCCCATCTGTAAAAGAGAAAGCCTGGAGGCTAGAGTACCGGAGTGGCCCATTTCCCTGTCCCTTCACCCCCCTCTAGTGCTGAATAATTTGTGTTTTTTGAGGTCGGTTCGTTTTCAATTATTTTTAAAAACATTGAATGGAACATGCATCATATGGGTTGAATGCTGTAACAAAACAAAACAGAATAAAACAATTAATAAAAGTCCCATGATGGTAGTGACTGCCCATTTCTGCTTAGCACCTATTAACCATTTTTTCACATTACTTTAATAACATATTTCAGTTGTTGAGTATATTACATTGGTTTATATTGATGACATTATTATTTAATTCCAAGTCATCATCTCATCTCTTTAGAGCTGCAGCCTATGCCGTCTGACAAAATCACTATTTAGTAGTTCTTCAAAGTAAATAAGGCATCTTTTTAGGACTGCTGAATACCAAATATCAATCACAGATTATGCATTTTCAGGTAGAGATACACTACATGAGTATGTGGACACCTGCCCGTCGAACATCTCATTCCAAAATCATGGGCATTAATATGGAGTTGGTCCTTCCTTTGCTGCTTTAACAGCCTCCGCTCTTCTGGGAAGGTTTTCCACTAGATGTTGGAACATTGCTGCGGGGACTTTCTTCCATTCAGCCACAAGACTATTAGTGAGGTCAGGCACTGATGTTGGGCGATTAGGCCTGGCTTTCAGTTGGCGTTCAAATTCATCCAAAAGGTGTTCGATGGGGTTGAGGTCAGGGCTCTGTGTAGGCCAGTAAAGTTCTTCCACACCGATCTCAACAAACCATTTCAGTATGGGACCTCGCTTGAGCACGGGGGCATTGTCATGCTGAAACAGGAAAGGGCCTTCCCCAAACTGTTGCCACAAAGTTGGAAGCACAGAATCATCTAGAATGACATTGTATGCTGTAGGGTTAAGATTTCTGGAACTGGAACTAAGGGGCCTAGCCAGAACCATAAAAAACAGTCCCAGACCATTATTCCTCCTCCACTAAACTTTACAGTTGGCACTATGCATTGGGGCAGATATCGTTCTCCTAGCATCTGCCAAACCCAGCTCGTCAGTCGGACTGCTAGATGGTGAAGCGTGATTCATCATTCCAGAGGTGTTTCCACTGCTCCAGAGTCCAATGGACTCCACTTTATACCACTTCAGCCGATGCTTGGCATTGCGCAGGGTGATCTTAGGCTTGTTTATGGCTGCTTGGCCATAGAAACCCATTTCATGAAGCTCCAGACGAACAGTTCTTGTGACGTTGCTTCCAGGAGCAATTTGGAACTCATTAGTGCTTCAGCACTTGGCGGTCCCATTCTGTATGCTTGTGTGTCTTACCCCTTCGCAGCTGAGCTGTTGTTGTTCCTAGACGTTTCCACTTCACAATAACAGCACTTACATTTGACCGTGGCAGCTGTAGCTGGGCAGAAATTTGACGAACCGATTTGTTTGAAAGGTGGCATCCTATGACGGTGCCACGTTGAAAGTCACTGAGCACTTCAGTAAGGCCATTCTACTGCCAATGTTTGTCTATGGAGATTCCATGGCCGTGTGCTCGATTTTATAACCTGTCAGCAACAGGTGTGGCTGAAATAGCCACATCCACTCATTTGAAGGGGTGTCCACATACTTTTGTATATATAGTGTACAGATGCGCACTATATCCACTGACTATCGCATATTTTTCTGTCTCTTCCAAAGCAGGCATAAAAGAAACACAGACCGGACAGTAGATGCCCAATGGATTATGGTCATTGTAGTTAACTACCACATTATACGCGCTAGACTATATAGGATATTGGCCTGTTTGAAACTACAACTCCCTACTATATTGAACAGTTCAGGCTGGATCTGATGTGCTTAACCCCCTCTCACCCTCCCCTCACTCTCAATCAATCACATTTAATTATAAAGCCCTTTTTACATCAGCAGATGCCGCAAAGAGCTTATACAGAAACTGAGCCTAAAACACCAAACACCAAGAAGTGCTGATTTAGAAGCACAGTGGCTAGGAAAAACTAACTAGAAAGGCAGAAACCTAGGAAGAAACCTAGAGAGGATCCAGGCTCTGGGGGGAGGCCAGTCCTCTTCTGGCTGTGCCGAGTGGATATTATAAGAGTAGAAGGCCATTAAGGCCAGATCATTCTACAAGATGTTCAAATGGTCATAGATGACCAGCAGGGTCAAATAATAATCACAGCGGTTGTAGAGGGTGCAACAGGTCAGCACCTCAGGAGTCAGTTGTCAGTTGGCTTTTCATAGCCGAGCATTGAGGTTGAGACACAGCTCCCACACCACTAGAGCGATATCAACAGACCATCAACTTACTACCCTGAGACATTGCGGAGAATAACCCATGAAGATCTCCCTCACCGCACGCGTCCAAGGGGGAGCAAACCGGACAGGAAGATCACATCAGTGACTCAACCCATTCAAGTTGAGTATAGCAAAAAAAACTGGCACGACGTGACGCACCCCTTCTAGGGACGACATGGGGGAGCACCAGTAAGCCAGTGACTCGGCCCCCCGCAATAGGGTCAGCGGCAGAGAATCCCAGTGGAGAGAGGGGAGCCGGCCAGGCAGAGACAGCAAGGGTGGTTCGTCACTCCAGTGCCTTTCCGTTCACCTTCACACCCCTGGGCCAGACTACACTCAATCATAGGACCTACTGAAGAGATGAGTCTTCAATAAAGACTTAAAGGTTGAGACCGAGTCTGCGTCTCTCACATGGATAGGCGGACCATTCCATTAAAATGGAGCTCTATAGGAGAAAGCCCTGCCTCCAGCTGTTTGCTTAGAAGTTCTAGGAACAAGAAGGAGGTCTGTGCCTTGTGACCGTAGCGCAAGTGTAGGTGTGTACGGCAGGACCAAATCGGAAAGATAGGTAGGAGCAAATCCATGTAATGCTTTGTACAGCTTTGGGGAGAAACGGATTACATGTAAGGAATTATAAAAAAACATAAACAAACACTGTATAGCCTCATAACACGGTTAAAACAATAATTTGTATATCATGGATGGTCAGTCCTTGCATCCAGGCCCTGTCTAGGCCCTTCACTCATTTCTTTACCAAAATAGAGACGGGGCGACGGTTTTGTTATTGTTTCATCTGTGAATTTGCCTTTTAAACAGCTGTATATTATCAAGATATCAGTGTCACCAACAAAAAGGTAAACAATAGGCCTATAGCAAATGCAGCATATGGTATTCATTTTCCACATGTAAATATCAGTTTTAAGTAATGCTCAAAGCATGCCATTCAATGAGAGCAGCATTTATTTTTCAACTCGAATCAATGAGCCCAGTCAGTCCTCCATGACAACAAAATCATAAACAACAGAGTACGGCTGGCTAATAAGTGCTTAGTTTTGGGGTTAATCTATACTTCCATATTTCCAAGTTCTATTCTTGCAGATCAAGGTGTATGTCGTTTATTGGAATGACTGGAATTCTGATAGACTTTGGTTTTTAATGTAAAGTTATAATTTAAACATATTATTATATCTAGTAGAAAGCGATGGGTTAGAAGAAGCCTACATAACCAAACCATAAAGTAAAAGTTTAAATCCATGTATGGCCAGCTATGTAAACTTTAACATTGATTTATCCTGCAATAGATGTCGTTCAATTGGGAAACTGCTTTTTTGTCTTCTTCTACTGCCTCTTAAGGGGAAATTAATCTAAAAGTCACGGAATTTAATCAGTTTACGTTACTGAGTTTGGGTAATCCAAAAGATACGTTACTGATTACAGTTTAATTACCTAACCAATCGATTGGTTGAACTTTTTAAACGCATATTTTTCCATATATAGACACACCCTATGTGTTTTAATAAAATCAACAATATGGATTGAGCTTGTCTGATGCTTTAAGCTTACTGTTTGATGAAATAACACACAAATGACTCAAGAGGGAGCCAGAGATCTAGAGGAAGAAAAAATCTTAACCCGACCCAACCATTCTCCTCCTGCTGGCTTTCACTATTCGCAGATTCGGCAACATTTCTCATGTAGAATGACAATTTATTTGACCATTTATAGGGATCAGAATAAACCAAACTTGTTTCTCACAAGTGTAGAATAGGTTGTGAGCTCAGCAAACAATGTGTCCACTCTGACAATGAGAACAGGAAGACTGGAATAAAAATATATTGAACGCTTTAAGAGAATTGCACATAACCAAACTAACATTTTATATTAGAAATTATAGGAATTAACGGTAAATGTACTACTGGTGATGTATGTAATGGGGAATTGATTTACACTAACAATCAAATACAAACAATTCACACAATGAAGTTATGAAACAATGAATGTGCACAAATTGGTGTAATTCCTGGAGAGAGAAGTGCATTGTGCTTATTGGCGCTGCATGGTTAATCATATGTCTGCATTGGCCATGCAGCATTTATGGTGATACAGCTTCTGCATAAGTCAGGGCAAACATACTTCTTGCACTCCGCAGAGCAGTGCAGAGCTGTTGTCAAGGAAGTGTGTTTGTTTATACAGGATGTACCATCCCCACCTACCGTAAACCAATTATGTCAATGCGGAGCTATACAGAGCCCTTGGATTGTTACAACATTTGGGAGACGCATAGCGATGCTGTACAGAGCTTGATTTGGCCTCTACATGCCTCCTGAGGCTCCGCAATTGCTTCACACCCTCCATACGGAGCCTCCACCACATTTTCAGAACAAGCTTTTTAGTCTAGGCCTCCGCAATGGATTAGTTCACTGAGATGGACGCAAATATATATACACTATCAGTCAAAAGTTTAGGCACACCTACTCATTCAAGGGTTTTTCTTTATTTTACTATTTTCTACATAGAGTAATGAATAATAATGAATAATAGAATAATGGCGAAGACATCAAAACTATGAAATAACACATATGGAATAATGTAGTAACCAAAAAGGTTTTAAACAAATATTTGAGATCCTTCAAAGTAGCCACCCTTTGCCTTGATGACAGCTTTGCACACTCTTGGCATTCTCTCAACAAGCTTCACCTGGAATGCTTTTCCAACAGTCTTGAAGGAGTTCCCACATGCTGAGCACTTGTTGGCTGCTTTTCCTTCACTCTGCAGTCCGACTCATCCCAAACCATCTCAATTGGGTTGAGGTCGGGTGATTGTGGAGGCCAGGTCATCTGATTCAGCACTCCATCACTCTCCGTATTGGTCAAATAGCCCTTACACAGCCTGAAGGTGTGTTTTAGGTCATTGCCCTGTTGAAAAACAAATGATAGTCCCAATAAGCGCAAACCAGATAGGATGGTGTATCGCTGTAGAATGCTGTGGTAGCCATGCTGGTTAAGTGTGCCTTGAATTATAAATAAATCCCAGACAGTGTCACCAGTAAAGCACCCCCACACCATCACACCTCTTCCTCCATTCTTCACGGTGGCAACCACATCTGAGAGATCAGCCATTCACCTACTCTGCGTCTCACAAAGACACGGCGGTTGGAACCAATTATCTCTTCTTGTTGGTGTCCTTTAGTAGCGGTTTCTTTGCAGCAATTGGACCATGAAAGCCTGATTTACACAGTCTCCTCTGAACAGTTGATGTTGAGATGTGTCTGTTACTTGAACTTTGTGAAGCATTTATTCGGGCTGCAATTTCTGAGGCTGGTAACTCTTATGAACTTATCTTCTGCAGCAGAGGTAACTCTGGCGCTTGATGGTTTTTGCAACTGCAACTGTTCTTGACATTTTTCGGATTGACTGACCTTCATGTCTTAAAGTAATGATGGACTGTTGTTTCTCTTTGCTTAGTTGAGCTGTTCTTGCCATAATATGGACTTGGTATTTTACCAAATAGGGTTATCTTCTGTATACCACCCCTAATCCTGTCTAAACACAACTGATTGGCTCAAATGCATTAAGAAGGAAAGAAATACCACAAATGAACTTTTAGCAAGGCTCACCTGTTAATTGAAATGCATTCCAGGTGATTACCTCATGAAGCCAGGTTGAGAGAATGCCAAGAGTGTGCAAAGCTGTCATCAAGGCAAAGTGTGGTTACTTTGAAGAATCTCAAATATAAAATATACTTTGACTTGTTTAACACTTTTTGGTTACTACATGATTCCATATGTGTTATTCCATAGTTTTGATGTCTTCACTATTATTCTACAATGTAGAAAATAGTAAAAAGAAAGAAAAACCATTGAATGAGTAGGTGTGTCCAAACTGTTGACTGGCACTGTATATATTTGCTTCTGCGCCACTAAAAAAATCTCTGTCTACCAACAGCCTATCGACCAAACAATCAACCAGTCAATTAATTGGGGTCATCCCTATCTACCGCTCAGATTAATGTTTTAAACATGACTTAAAAAGGTAAGCCTATGCAACATTAACCAATTAAAAACAGTACTGTGGTAATGAGGTTTGTGCAGTAAGCTATAGGCCCAATACACTGTCACTATATTGGCTTTGCTTGAATTGCCCTGCCAATGTTGTTCTTCTCAGACCAGTTATAAATTATATTTCAACATTTTCAGTAAATGATCACACTGGTAATAGATAATTTGTTGAATTACTTGTGAGGCACAGCTGAGTGAGCATAATATATATATATATATTTTTACTGGACTGTTGGCCTGCATCTGAATGCCAGTCTGAGCGGAGGGAGCAGCAGTGAGGCTGCCTCTCACCCGACTGAACCATCCCTCCTCTCTCCCTCCCTCCTCTGAGAAAATAAGTATTCCAGCTGATGGCGAAACTTCGGTCACACTGCATTATTTCTGTCTCATGCACCAATTAATGTTGTTACTCCTATGACCAGAGAAAGTGAAATATACTGTATCTTGATATTAAAAAAGACAATTCGCAAATAATAACAAAGCAAGCTTATCGAAACGCAAATTTTATGGCTTATAAAACTGTTGAACAAAAGTGTTGACAATGCTGAAAAACAACTTAAATGAGTAACCACTTACTCATAAAAACAGCAGCTCTTTGATGGTCTCTCTCTAGTTTTAAAAGTTTGTCACATGATCAACTTTGCCGTGCAATGAGGGTTCTTTTTGCAACTGTGCAAACACGGTGATCTGAGCTATCTGATTGGCCAGCGGTAGACATATATGTGCACTTGATTTCCTGTCTGGGCCGGCCGGGTAGGCAGAGTTTTACCTTCAGACACATGAAATGGTTCAAAATGGGAACACTTGACCTTCCCTGCGCTAGGGTTGCGGAATCAAGTGCACCTCCTGCCAACAGCGAGAAATGAATAAAGACAATGGGAACGCAAGACTTTATCGTTGGGTTTTTAACAGAAATGTTTGGTGATCGACCGGTTGGTGACCACGGCCCTGAGAGGAGGGGAGAGATGGGAACCAGTAAATTGGTTTGTTTGTTTGTGTTTAACTTTTCTATTATTTATCTATTTTCTTTCTCTCTGCATTGTTGGGCAGGGCCCATAATTAAGTATTTCACTGTTAGTCTACACCTGTTGTTTACTAAGCATCTGATGAATAACATTTGATTTTTGATTTGTGTGTGTGCAGTGTGCTTGCGTTTAGAGTGATTCAAAAGCCACCCTGAACCTGCAATGAAAAGGGAGGAAATCTGTGGTTTAAATAATTCAAGGCCATAGTGGGTTCCTGTGCATCCAGCCTGGATGGAATAGTGTATAGATGTTTTGTGACATGCTTTGAATCATGCTTCTCTCCCATTAACCCTATTCTCTATATGTATGAGCTCTCTCTCACACACACACACTGCACTCCCTCTCTGACACACACATTCTCACCCTCGCTCTCTGTCTCTCACTCACCCATTCGCTCACTTGCGCTCTCTCTCTCTCTCTCATCCTTTCGTTTGCTTGCGCGCTCTCTCTCTCTCTCTCTCTCGCCCGTTTGTTCGCTCTCTCTCTCTCTCGTTCGCTCTCTCTCTCGTTCGCTCTCTCTCTCTCTCACCCATTCGTTCCGCTCGCTCTCTCTCCTGTTTGTTCCTCTCTCTCTCTCTCTCTCCTGTTCGTTCCTCTCTCTCTCTCTCTCTCTCTCTCTCCTGTTCGTTCCTCTCTCTCTCTCTCGTTCGCTCTCTCTCTCCCGTTCACTCTCGCTCTCTCTCCCGTTCGCTCTTGTTCACTCTCGCCCTCCCGTTCGTTCGCTCTCTCCTTCGCTCTCTCTCTCTCTCTCGCTTGCTCTCTCCCGTTCGCTCTCTCTCTCTCTCTCCCGTTCGCTCTCTCTCTCTCTCTCTCTCTCGCTCGCTCTCTCTCTCTCTCTCGCTCGCTCTCTCTCTCGCTCGCTCTCTCTTGCTCGCTCCCGTTCGCTCTCGCTCGCTCTCTCTCGTTCTCTCCCTTTCGCTCTCTCTCTCTCCCTCGCTCGCTGTCTCTCTCCCGTTCCCCCCCCCACCCCCCCTCCGTGGATAGCAGGGGGAGTGTCTGCAGTGTGTTTTATGAGCTTTGGCAGTAATACCAGTGGGGGGGGCATCATGAATTATAAACATGATGGAAAACAAACCAGCTGTCAGTGGAGCCAATGCCTTTCCACTCCTCTGTCCTCCTTACTTCTTTCCTCTCCTCTCCCTCTCTCCTATCTCCTCATCCTCTGTATCTCAGGGTGTCTTGGGTCTTGACTGTAGCCAGGGCCTGAGAAGGGCAGGACATGCCCTTCACGTTCTTTTTTTGGTAAACACAGAATAAGACGCATCGCACACCAGTTGCCTTGGTTAGTATGTTGTTGTTTTTATATTTTTTTTATTTTATTGTGTTTTTATTGTTTTTATTGTGTTTTTATTGTTTTTATTGTGTTTTTATTGTTTTTTTATTGTTTTTATTGTGTTTTTATTGTGTTTTTATTGTTTTTAATTGTGGTTTTATTGCAAATCCATGTTTGGTTCATTGACCTTAGTTAGAGAAGGGCTCTGTTATTCATTATTTCAAAACAAGGTTTTTATATATACATTTCTGTAAACACTTCAATGAACCCGAAAGAATAAAAACTCCAACGCTGCAAGATACTTGTTCTATTCCCTTTTAGGCCTCTGTGTTACACAACGGATACCAGAAGCTTTATAAAAAACACTTACCTTTCTTTACAAAGCCAACAAACTTGCACCGTTTCATCACCTTTCATCCTCCTGTTCTGCATTTGAGCTGAGGGAGGAGAGAGGTATGTGGGTTTTATTAAGCTGTATTGATTGTTAAATTCCGTCAGTCTGTCTGTACCTCAGGCTGAGAAGGAACACAGACCAGAACAGAACTCAGAACATGCTGAGTGATAGAAACACCCATTGATAGCAGCATAAGATTACAGGGTAACCATGAAGGAGACTCACAGGGTGTATAGCTAGCTACTGTACTGGTAGAATATTCCACAGCACCAGACAGAGATGGAAGCCAGTGGGACAGAATATGCTCGCACGCACACACACAGACACACACACACACACCGTGAGCTCCAAAAGTATTGGGACAGTGACTATTTTTTTCCAGTTTTGACTCTGTACTTCAGCACTTTGGATTTTAAACGAAACAATGACTATGAGAGTAGAATGCAGACTGTCAGTATTTTCATCCATATCGGGTGAACCGTTTAGAGATCACACCACTTTTTGTGAATAATGATGAGTGAGAAAGTTACAGACGCACAAATATCATACCCCCCAAAAAATGCTAACCTCGCCTGTTATTGTAATGTTAGCACTTTTGGGAGGATATAATATTCACGTGTCTTTAATTTTCTCACTCATCATTATTCACAATTTGTTCATGATTAGTCGTAATCATGGTAGCAATAACATTAAGGGTTTCGAAACATATTCTGTTCTTATTTACAATAAAAGTGACTCCAAAATGACACAATACATTATTTACCATTCATTTCGATTGGGTACAAAATAATCTGAAACACAACCAAACACAAACAGCAAATCATCCAACAAGCTTGATGTCGTCATCGTGTGCTATGAATATGGAACCAAATACTTCACTTTTACCTACTTTAATACACGAAGGAATTTGTCCCAATTTTGGTCCCCGAAAATGGTCACCCGATATGGATAAAATACCCTCAAATTACAGCTGACAGTCTGCACTTTAACCTCATAGTCAGGGTGGCAGGTAGCCTAGTGGTTAGAGCTGTCGTGTCTTTGGCTATGCCGGATTAATTGCTAAAACATGCTATTCTATAAAATAATTTATCCGTAATTAATATCACCTGATTGAGCTAATCTTGTAAATGTAATTACCTAGAGAGTCGGGCACCACGAAATGATATTTATAGAGCTGTTATCTTCAGAATAAACTCTTAAAGATCTAGTAATATTTTACATCAAAAGCAGTCAATATCAATCGTCATCTTACTTCAGTCTCATAATCTGAAAGTTGTAAATTATTGGTTATCTGCAAGAACCCTGGCTAACAATTTGAATCAGCAATACAAAATTGGGTTTACTTATTTATTTACTAAATACCTAACTAATTACACAGAATTCACATACACAAAGAATTAATTATACCTGGATAATTCTTTACGTCATAGAAAAGCATCCCTAGCTAGCGGAACAGAGTTAAAAGAGAGTTAAAAGTTCATACCATTCGCAACCAAAGCTCATGCTGATGTTGGCTTCGTTCTGTAGTTTTATCTGAACCATTCTGACATAGGATCGTCCTCATATCCTCGGAACAGGAAGTTATGTTGTCGTCAAGGCTTTATATAGGAAGGGTGTGTTTGAAAAGTTTTATAGCCCTTGTCCCTTCACAGAGGCGGGCCACTGAGTGAGCAGCCCTATCTTATGAAAACCCATTTTAGAAGCTAAAATCACATTTCATCCCATCACAAATAATTTCATATTCAAACATTTAAATTGAACAACAATTCCATGTGAATCCGATAACTCTGATGTGTAGACTTTCCACTGTAGAGTTTATGTCATCTTATCATTGATGAGAATGTCTCAGATGACAACCGAACTGACATCATATTCATTAAGTACCACCGCATATGTTCAATTGGTCGCATTACCAGAATATAGTTCATTTCCCCCTACCTTCTGATGTTCCCAGAATCTCTATGTTAACCAAGGGGTTTGCAAATGTAACATCAGTAGGGTAGAGAGAGGAAAAGGGGGGAGGTATTTATGACTGTCATAAACCAACCCCCCAGGCCAACGTCATGACAGAGCGTTGGACTAGTAACCGAAAGGTTGCAAGATTGAATCCCCGAGCTGACATGGTACAAATCTGTCGTTCTGCCTCTGAACAAGGCAGTTAAACCCACTGTTCCTAGGCTGTCATTGAAAAGAAGAATTTGTTCTTAATTTACTTTCCTAGTTAAATAAAGGTCAAATAAAAAAGTTATTGTATCATTTCAAGGTGCTGGAGTAGAGTGCTAAAATTGTCACTGTCCCAATCATTTTGGAGCTCACTGTATGTACTGCACGCATTCACGTGTCAAGGAGTTAAGAGCGTACCATAATCTCACTCCACAGCTAACTTGAAATGTTGCGGACGGAGCCATCCACTGGGTACCTTCTGAGAGGCTCAACACATTGAAACGTTGTCAAGGAGGGCGGTCGTGTGTGTTGCAGGGCAGTTGACACACAAGTGTACTGACACACACAAGTGTACTGCACGCACACACACACACTAACACCTTCCGACACACACAAACCTCTTGCATAATGATGGCGGTGTCAGACGCAGAGAGCCCACCACAGGGCCATTACCACATGTGTTTGTGATCTGCTGATTTCTATAAGGAGACTGAGGCTATGTACCACTCAATATTTCATCCTGCATTCTCCTTTCTCTACTGATTAATAAAGTATAACTACAGACCACTTAATTTTTTTATTTTCCTGAAAAACTGAATCTCTCTATTTCTCCATTGATATTTGCCCAGTGAACAATGAGGTGGGA
The DNA here is from genome assembly GCF_013265735.2 of Oncorhynchus mykiss. Classification (NCBI taxonomy): domain Eukaryota; kingdom Metazoa; phylum Chordata; class Actinopteri; order Salmoniformes; family Salmonidae; genus Oncorhynchus; species Oncorhynchus mykiss. Next base: position 12,217,385 of record NC_048576.1, on the reverse strand, counting down.
AGACAGTTCTTTCCACTCCGGGGTCCTCATTTATAACCATTATGTCCATTTCACACTAAATATCTGCCTGGTCATTTCAAAAATATTGAGATTTATAAACTTGACGCACGCCATGCATGTTTCCCGTTATAAATCCGACCCCTCCTAAATTTGTGCGTGTGTGAACGAGCATTAAAACTCTGCCAGAAAAACTCCCATAATTCACTTTATATGGTGATTTATATGCTGTATACCTTGGAAGTATTGGAATTAGGACAAGACAGTTCCTGAAAGAAAAATACAATAGAAAAGTGTTGTAGACCTGTAAACAGATTCAATTCAATAATGTTTTGTGTTAAATATGCTGCACCGCCCACAAAATGTTAAACACTGTCTAGTATGTCTAATCGAAAAAATGATTCCCTTCAGTGGTAGCCTACATGCACACTTCAAAGTTATTCATCTGTTACATTCTAATGTACACAATGCATTCACAAAGTATTCAGACCCCTTGACTTTTTCCATATTTTGTTAAGTTATAGCCTTATTTTAAAATATATTAAATATTTTTTGAAAATGTATAAAATAAAAAAAACTGAAATATCATATTTACATAAGCATTCAGACCCTTTACTCAGTACTTTGTTGAGCACCTTTGGCAGCGATTATGGCCTCGAGTCTTCTTGGGTATGATGCTACAAGTTTGGCACACCTGTATTTGGGGAGTTTCTCCCATGCTTCTCGGGAGATCCTGTCAAGCGCTGTCAGGTTGGATGGGGAGTGTTGCTGCACAGCTATTTTCAGGTCTCTCCAGAGATATTCGATCAGCTTCAAGTCCGGGCTGTGGCTGGGCCATTCAAGGACACTCAGAGACTTGTCCCGAAGCCACTCCTGCATTGTCTTGGCTATGTGCTTAGGGTTGTTGTCCTGTTGGAAGGTGAACCGTCGCCCCAGTCTGAGGTTCAGAGCGCTCTGGAGCAGGTTTTCATCAAGGATCTCTCTGTACTTTGCCCTGTTCATCTTTCCCTCAATCCTGACTAGTCTCCCAGTCTCTGTCGCTGAAAAACATCCCCACAGCATGATGCTGCCACCACCATGCTTCACCGTAGGGATGGTGCCAGGTTTCTTCCAGATGTGATGCTTGGCATTCAGGCCAAATAATTCATCAGACCAGAGAATGTTGTTTCTCATGGTCTGAGTCTTTAAGTGCCTTTTGGCAAACTCAGAGTGGGCTGTCATGTGCCTTTTACTGAGGAGTGGCTTCCGTCTGACCACTCTACCATAAAGGCCTGATTGGTGGAGTGCTGCAGAGATGGTTGTCCTTCTGGAAGGTTTTCCCATCTCCACAGAGGAACACTCTGACAGCTCTGTCAGAGTGACCATTGGGTTCCTGGTCACCTCCCTGACCAAGGCCCTTCTCACCCGATTGCTCAGTTTGGCCGGGCGGCCAGCTCTAGGATGAGTCTTGGTGGTTCCAAACTTCTTCCATTTAAGAATGATGGAGGCCACTGTGTTCTTGAGGACATTCAATGCTGCAGAAATGTTTTGGTACTCTTCCCCAGATCTGCGCCTTGACACAATCCTGTCTCTGAGCTCTATGGACCCCATGGCTTGGTTTTTGCTCTGACAACTGTGGGACCTTATATAGACAGGTGTGAGCCTTTCCAAATCATGTCCAATCACTTGAATTTACCAGAGGTGGACATCAATTAAGTTGTAGAAACATCTCAAGGATGATCAATGGAAACAGGATGCACCTGAGCTTAATTTCAAGCCTCATAGCAGTCAGAATACTTATGTAAATAAGTTATTTCTGTTTTTTTTTTGGGGGGGGGGGGTACATACAATTGTAAAAATCTGTTTTTGCTTGTCATTATGCGGTATTGTGTGTAGATTGATGAGGAAAACATCAAAACAAAACATTTAGAATAAGGCTGTAACATAACAAAATGTTCAAAATGTCCAGTGGTCTGAATGCTTCCCAAATGCACTGTATAATATACTAAACCGCTACTTAAAATACTAGCCTATCTAATAGGCCCAATTAAATGAGATGCACATGGTCATTTGTTGTAGACTGCAGCTTCTTGGGGAATATGAACCCATCATGGCCCGAAAACGTGGTGAGGAATGTATTCAGAAAACGTGGTGAGGAATGTATTCAGAAAACGTGGTGAGGAATGTATTCAGAAAACGTGGTGAGGAATGTATTCAGAAAACGTGGTGAAGAATGTATTCAGAAAATGGTCATGAAAATATTTATTATAAATGAAATATAGTTTACTTGAGACATTTGAAATTACAGTCTGCTATTTAGGCGTAGGATATTCAGCCTAAAACAATGGAAAACATGGAAAAGGTCAACCGTCTACATTACACTGCGCTCCAGATGGGATCACATATATCAAAACACTAGAAATGGTGTATCTATTTACTACTGTTAAGTGGGTCCAATGAAATGAGAGATGTGATGTTGTCGGCCCACAGGGAACTTTGCGAGTATCAACCATGACAGTCAGAAAAGGTGAGTCATTTGTTATTTAATGATCATGGAAATTAAATAGGAAATAGATGCATATTTCTAATTATTTTAGCTCTTCTCACTAACGCCAAATGATTGCATCTTGTTATTATATTTACCTGTTGTTGTTGTTGTTATGAATAAGCGTGTCATACCCCACACCCATCTGCACAAAATACTAGGCTTCTTGCCTGCTTGCGCAGCAATACTTCAGCCACTATTAACCGTGCGTATTCATGGTCTGAAGTTTCCAGGAAGCACATTCTCATGTCAAGTTACATTTTTATAAATGACAACTTTTGTATGAAAACTGGAGTCTGTTTTGCGGTATTTTTTGGACACACGCAAGGTTAGTAAATTAGTCCCCAGGTGTTGAGCTACTGTAGCTACAAGACAATATAAACTCTACATTATTGGGCCCCCGAGTGTTGCAGCGGTCTAAGGCTCTGCATCTCAGTGCTAGAGGCGTCACTACAAACACCCTGGTTTGAATCCAGGCTGTATCACAACCAGCCGTGATTGGGAGTCCCATGGGGCGGCGCACAATTGGCCCAGCGTCGTCCAGGTTAGGGTTTGGCCGAGGTAGGCCGTCATTGTACATAAGAATTTGTTCTTAACTGACTTGCCTTAAATAAAGGTTAAACAAAAAAAATTTAAATGATGTCATGAATCCGGCCAACTTGTAAGTCGTATGGCACCTGGTGGGTTATAGAAGAAACTGTGTTCACTGTTCAGATGTGTCCATTTAGCAACATCAACACAGCATCACCATTTGTCAACAGCATTATATTCAACAGTATCATCTTGAGTACCAAGGAGTTTGTGCTGTGAGGTAAAACACCTGCTATATTACAGTGCATAAATTGTTATAAAAAATATCAGCAACACATCTCATTCAATATCACCCAACTCTTTATAAAATTCAGATTTTCATAATTAAACATTAAACATTTTCATAATTAAACAAGGGTATGATTGTTGTTTTTTAAAGATTTGTGCTTGAGCCCTTCTGACTTGAAAAAGCTGCTGGCTGTCTACTGGTGAAATAGATTGGTTAATGCCGCCGCCTAGTGGTCAAATAGTACCATCACACCTAGCGAAGGGAAACCGAGTCTTTCTGAGGTCTTGGGGCTTTCACCAAATTGTGCCGGAAAACGGGTTTAACACAATGCACATTAGTGACATCTGCTGGCCAGCAATAAAAAGCAGCGTTTGATGTTCATTTTATACGTGTTTTTCTACAATATTAATAAAATCTCCGTTGCGCGGAAGGCTTGTTCACACTGCAGGCCTTAATTCTCAAATCAATTTAGTTTTTCAAATCCGTTTTGGACTACTGAATGTTAAACAGCAAGTTACAAGTGACCAAATCGGATGTGTGTGTGTTCAGACAACAGACATTTGACAAGGCTACGCTAGTTGTCATAGTAACGATGGGTGTGTGCAGTGGTGCAGGCTGATTGTTGGTGGTGCTTGTGCTTCCTACCGCTCAAGAAGTTATGTAGCAGTGGAGGCTGGTGGGATAAGCTATAGGAGGACAGGCTCATTGTAATGGCTGGATTGGAATCCGTGGAACGGAGTCAAACATGTGGTTTACATATGTTTAATACCATTCCAGCATGTCCACTGTTATATAGCAAGCTAAGGTGACAACAATGCCTGCAATGGATGTTCCCCAGTTGCTTTGAATGTTCAAAATCATAGGGTAAGAACACTTTTAAAAACCTCAAAGAAGAAGGTGATCCAACATTCAAAATGAGTCCTATAGCTAGCTGTTCAGCTTTCTAGCACATTCACTCCATCTGTTTGTAATTAATTAACAAGCTAATTAGCTACCACTGTCAACAGCGTAGTAGCTAGCAAGCTAAGCTAAGTTATGCCAAACACATCTTCTCTATGCTGGTGTAAACTATCTGACATGAGATGTAGAACTATCAGGGGCTATAGACTACCTGCCTTTAGCTAAGAAAACTATGGTAAAATATAATTACAATCGTAAACCCAGATTTGAGTCTGTAACAGCCTGTGCCTATTGAAATGACAAGTCAATCTCGCAAATGGGCCATTTATAACAGTTTGTTGTCTTAACATCTGGCACATAATAATGGCACAATTGCCAGAAAATAGCCTGACATTTGTTTTTTTTATGTTCATCCAAGTGTTTCTTGCTCAGAGATTGAGATCCTCTGTCCAATGCTCATCACTCAAACTCTCCCGTCGCATTTATCTAAAGTTATGCACATGCGCAAAGGGGATTTATTTACATTCATAAACCTGTTTCGAGCCCTGAGTGCTGATTTTATTTATTTATTTTTAACTGCCAATGTTATTAGAACAGGCTGAAAGGCTGAACGCCGTGCTATTTCTGACCATATACCACAGGTATGACAAAACAGTACTTTTTACTGTTCTAATTACAGTGGTAAGCAGTTTGTGGTAAGGGTTTGTGGTATATGGCCAATATACCATAGCTAATGGCTGTATACAGGCACTGCGCATTGCATCGTAGTTAAGATACACCACAGCTATGGGCTGTTCTTAACTAGGAAGCAATGCAGAGTGCCTGGATACAGCCGTTAGCTGTGGTATTTTGGCCATATACCACAAACCCTTGCCACAAACTGCTTACAATAATTATTATTTTGAGGAAACCCAAATGTTGCTTCTAACTTCATTACAAGTTACTATGATATTCCTTCTTAATAATTGGTTTGATAACGTTATGGGAAAATGGTTAATTGTATAGATATGGCAACTTCTCTCTTGCTGTAAAAAAAAATGTGGGCTATTTGTCGGCCTTTTGGGTGGGTTTTGACTGGTCATTGGGCTCGAAGTTTGAGCTTGGCTTTATCAGACTGCAGTTCAAACTCTTAAAAGACAAAGCCTCGTCCACCAAGATGGTGACGGGAATCCCCGTCGTTGGGGGGTTTGGGGGGGGGTTGGTTTAAAAAAAAAAAAGTTTAACTTTATGCAAGTCAGTTAAAGAACACATCCTTATTTACCGGGGAACAGCCTAGAGGAAAGGAGATTTAACTAGAGCGTTGGGCCAGTTAACTGCCTTGTTCAGGGACAGAACCACAGACTCGATCTAGCAACCTTTCTGGTCCAACGCTCTACGCACTAGGCTAACTGCCGCCCCACAGATAGCCCAAGTAAGCCCCTCAGCCCTCGTTTTTAGTCGAGTTTGCGAGTGTACAATTATGTTCAGTTTGAGGCCCGAAAATCCCCATAATTCAATTCGCGACGATTGTACATACGTTAGGAAAAGTCAGCCAAAAAAGTAAAACCTCAACATCAATATATGGAGTCAAAACGAATGTAAATCAAATAGAAAGTGTGCTACTAATGCACATGACGGAACAAACACGTCTCGTAAAAGTAATTATGTTTTTGTTTGGTTAGCTTTTGGAAATTTTAGAAATAAAACATTTTCCTTCTTCAGAAGTTCCAGCTAGGCAGGTTAACGTTATTTACCTAGTTCATTTGCTAGCTATCATACAGTAGACATATATTAATAATGATATATTTAACGTAAGTATACATACAACCATAATGGACTGTAGCTCATATAAAGCACCCACAAGCCACCGGTGGCAGAAAACACAATCATCGCGGGATGAACAAGTGACGAATTTCCGGGTAAGGGCGGTCCATTTAAAACCATTCCTTCCTCGCCCTGCAAGTGTATATTCGTCAGACGTCATCAGAAGTGTCACCTTGAATTTAGGGCTGAGGGGGTAGGTAGAGTGTGTTTGGACTGCTGCCTCATTTACCGAACAGGTTCGCACCTTCCATCATGCTTCCTTTTTGGGGGGGGGTTAAGGTGAATCTATGGCATTATTTAGGATGCTTAAGAAAGAAGCGTATACTTTACTAAATAAAACGAGCTGTTTGAACAACAATGTGCAGAAAGTGTGATTTCACATAAAACGATTGTGAAAATAATGTTTCCCCAGAAATGGACCACATTCCCTGGATCTAGTTCCTGAGACTGACTACCTGCTGTACCGTTCAAGTGACGCTACATGAACGGTCGGTGTAAGAAAGCAACTTGGAATAGAATAACTAACGTGAAATGAGTGGGATCTCGCATTTGAAACATACAATTTGAAAAATCACGCGATCAACCGAAGCTTCGGCAGTCCTAATCATACCTCGACCCATAACATAATGAGGACCAATAACAATGGCGTGCGTGTAGCGTTGTACGTTTTCTGAGCGCGGTAACGAGAGAATTAGAAAACTACAGGGAAATGGAGACAAACACCCCACGAAATATAGCTTACGTCTTTCTCAGATATGCTTAATTTGCCTTTTATGTGGCTAATACTGTACTTCGAGTGGTATGGAGACAGAACGCAGTACTGAAATCTGTGGCCATGTCCCGGATGTAAAGCGTCAACACCAAAGGGGCAGGGCTTTTCCACAGTTAAAGGGGCTCATAAAATATGCGAATTTAATTTATTTTGGGTAGCAGACAACTAAATGTACCATGTGGACCCAGAGAACATAACTTGAAGATGTTAATTGAAACGCTTGTTTACAAAGTGGTCCTCGATGGTAAAAACAATAACACACATTGATTAAAAGACAAGACAAAATTACAAACAATCATAAATACATTCACTTATATTGACGTCCTAAAAAGTGGCACTATTCACTGCACTTCTCCCGAACCTTAAAAATCAACCATATTCATTTCACATTAAAACAATCTATTAATTGCACATCATACGACCCTTCAAATAAATACACCTGACCAGCAGTAGGGGCCACAAGGGGCAGTGGAGTTGTTTCTTTTACTTAGACAACCTTGTCCAAATGAAAAGCTTTGCCTGCTTTTTAAAGCTTTAAAAAAACGTTTTAACTTTTTCTTTGCTTGATCTCCAAGGGAAGAATATTCCATAGACAAATGCCTGTGCTCCTCGCAGTACTGTTTACTCTTGGGGTTTTACAAGACATAACACTAGCTCTGGTATTGTGACTGTGTTGGTTATTGACCATATCATTGTGTGGGTACAGGAGCATATAACATTATTGTGCTCATTAAGCGTAGTAGATTGGAAACTTTGTTCTCTGTTACCATGCTCAGCTCAAAAAACTCAAACTGTGTTCCACAAAATTACTAATGAGTTGTGCACTGGGCAGGTTCATAACTACCTCTGTTGTATCTTGGGGTGACACCGTGTTGTAATTGCTCCAAATTCAAGCGTCTTCTTTCAGCTGTAGATAACTAACATTGTTATTTTTCATTTAGTTAGCTGGAAGGTTGTTGTCATGCTACATCATCCTTGCCGCTAGGTGGCGGTAATGTAGCATTATTGAAACATTATCAACAAAATGGTTACGGGTTTGAAAACTGTCAGAGGATACTAGCATAGATAGAACAATGAGCACATCTTTGGTATTAGTGCACTTTCATCAAGGTACTATGGACTTTGCTTTGCCATAACTTAACTGGCAGAGGTTACTAGCATAGATAGAACAATGAGCACATCTTTGGTATTAGTGCACTTTCATCAAGGTACTATGGACTTTGCTTTGCCATAACTTAACTGTCAGAGGATACTAGCATAGATAGAACAATGAGCACATCTTTGGTATTAGTGCACTTTCATCAAGGTACTATGGACTTTGCTTTGCCATAACTTAACTGTCAGAGGATACTAGCATAGATAGAACAATGAGCACATCTTTGGTATTAGTGCACTTTCATCAAGGTACTATGGACTTTGCTTTGCCATAACTTAACTGTCAGAGGATACTAGCATAGATAGAACAATGAGCACATCTTTGGTATTAGTGCACTTTCATCAAGGTACTATGGACTTTGCTTTGCCATAACTTAACTGTCAGAGGATACTAGCATAGATAGAACAATGAGCACATCTTTGGTATTAGTGCACTTTCATCAAGGTACTATGGACTTTGCTTTGCCATAACTTAACTGTCAGAGGATACTAGCATAGATAGAACAATGAGCACATCTTTGGTATTAGTGCACTTTCATCAAGGTACTATGGACTTTGCTTTGCCATAACTTAACTGTCAGAGGATACTAGCATAGATAGAACAATGAGCACATCTTTGGTATTAGTGCACTTTCATCAAGGTACTATGGACTTTGCTTTGCCATAACTTAACTGTCAGAGGATACTAGCATAGATAGAACAATGAGCACATCTTTGGTATTAGTGCACTTTCATCAAGGTACTATGGACTTTGCTTTGCCATAACTTAACTGTCAGAGGATACTAGCATAGATAGAACAATGAGCACATCTTTGGTATTAGTGCACTTTCATCAAGGTACTATGGACTTTGCTTTGCCATAACTTAACTGTCAGAGGATACTAGCATAGATAGAACAATGAGCACATCTTTGGTATTAGTGCACTTTCATCAAGGTACTATGGACTTTGCTTTGCCATAACTTAACTGGCAGAGGGTACTAGTGCAGTAAGGTACCTTAATTAAAGTGCACTAGTACCTTCTGCCTGTTAATTTGGGGCAAAGTCCAAAGTGTGGCACCATTCAATATCTAAGTTTATTAATCTAGGTTTATTTCAAGCGTATCATATCATAACCTCTAACACAACTTGGTGATGGTATCTTGAAAGTAATCTACCTGCCTTATCTCTAGGTCTAGATGCCTGATAACCAGACCATATTATTATACAGCCTGAGATGTGGCATGTGGAAATATTCCATATAAGTTATAGGCCAGGGATTTCACTGAATAGGATATTATAGATGCACAATCAAGAGCATCCTGTCGGGCTGTATCACCGCCTGGTACGGCAATTGCACCGCCCTCAACCATAAGGCTCTCCAGAGGATGGTGCGGTCTGCACAACGCATCACCAGGGGCAAACTACCTGCCCTCCAGGACACCTACAGGACCCGATGTCACAGGAAGGCCAAAAAGATAATCAAGGACAGCAACCACCCGAGCCAACTGCCTGTTCACCCCGCTATCACCCACCCAGGCGAGGTCAGTACAGGTGCATCAAAGCAGGGACCGAGAGACTGAAAAACAGCTTCTATCTCAAGGCCATCAGACTGTTAAACAGCCATCACTAACATTGAGAGGCTGCTGTCAACATACAGACTCAAATCTCTGACCACTTTAATAAATGGACATAATAAAGGTATCACTAGTCACCTTACATAACACCACTTTAATAATGTTTACATATCCTACACTACTCATCTCATATGTATATACTGTTCTATACCATCTACTGCATCTTGTCTATGCCGTCCGTTCATCGCTCACCCATATATCTATATGTACATGTTCTTATTCATTCCTTTACACTTGTGTAAGGTAGTTGTTGTGAATTTGTTAGACTACTTGTTAGATATTACTGCACAGTCGGAACTAGAAGCACAAGCATTTCGCTACATTAACATCTGCTAACCATGTGTATGTGACCAATAAAATATGATTTGATTTGATTTGACTCGGGATACTTAAACATCCGTTCCAGCTCCAAGTCACCTGTAAGTCTACTGATGTAGAATCGCTTTTGCATATCACTCACACACACACACACACATCCTAGTCCTTGTGTCTTTCCCATGTCCAGACCTCAAGTACTGGCCATGTCAACCCTGAAGAGGAGATGGAGGAACTGAAGGGGAGACGGGCAGAGTTAAACTCAGAGATTACACTGCTGGAGAAAGAGTGCGTACAAGCGGAGAATTAGTATAATAGAGTTGACATTAGATCATGGTCATTCATTCAGATATCCTTCACTATTACTGCTCTACTGAATGGTAGGACAATATTATACTTCTATCAAAGCTGATACAGATTTTGGCAGAGTAGTTAGTGTGTGAAGACGTATGTGTGTTTTATCTGATAGTGTCCAATATTATTGATAACATTAACACTTAGTTTTCATACTGTTATCTGTTATTACCAACCATATACTTGGCAGTATAGGTGAAACCATGTGTGAGGGAAGAACTGTCTGTATGTCTATAGTGGGATCACAGTTGTTGAGTTGGAGCAGCACATTGACCTGCTGCATGAGGACAACAACGTCACAGACATCGGACAGTCACTAGTAGACAGGATAGGTAAGGCCTACGCACGCACACACACACACACACACACACACACACACACACAGGCATTCACGATACACACACAAATCCCCATCTCGCTATCTTAATCTCTCTCACGCACATACACACTAGGTACTAACTACTCTGCCGTAATCTTATCAGCTTTGGTCAAAGTATATATCATTTCCATCTAGTAGATTAGCCACAGTCCTTAAAGAGCATGTAAATTAGCCAGTGATTGGGTTCTAATTTCAAATCATTCAAATCTATTCTACTCTAGTAAGTCCCCAGTGGATCTAATTTCAAATCATTCAACTCTATGCTACTTTAGTAATTCCCATGTAGATATCATTTTAAATCATTCAAATCTATTCTACTCTAGTAAGTCCCCAGTGGATCTAATTTCAAATCATTCAACTCTATGCTACTTTAGTAATTCCCATGTAGATATCATTTTAAATCATTCAACTCTATTCTACTCTAGTAAGTCCCCAGTGGATCTAATTTCAAATCATTCAACTCTATGCTACTTTAGTAATTCCCATGTAGATATAATTTTAAATCATTCAACTCTATTCTACTCTAGTAAGTCCCCAGTGGATCTAATTTCAAATCATTTAACTCTATGCTACTTTACTTATTCCGCAGTGGAGTCTTGTCTTATTCAGGGACAAGTATTTGACTGTTAGAAACTGTCTGCTGCCACTGAGGAAGTGTGTTAAGGTTCACATGGAGGGTGTTGTCATCACAGCAGATCTGTCACATCTATCTTTGTCTCAGGTTGGTTATTAGTTCATATTGAATATTAGAAGTCAACTGTTTTTCCCCAATTGATGTTACTGGTGAAAGAAAGTCAACCGTTTATTCCTATTAGTTTATACGTAATTGCTTCTTAAAGAGTCCACTGTCTTTCTTTCCCAGCTAGCCACTGCACAGTACCCCTCAGACAGACAGTACAGCAATGTCAAGGGTGTGATAATACCATCCTTCTACACCACACTGGGAAGCAGCAGTGGTGCCGTTTCCCTCTTCACAGAGAGAGCCTTTCAGAGTGTCCTAAGCTATTCTACTCTGCTCTTTGACTGTGGGCTGAATGAGCTGTCTGGGGGTTAGTGGTAGGGGTGGCCTGTTGGAGGCAGTCGTAGAGGTCATAGCGGACAGAGTTGACAGCGGATGTCGTTCTGGCCCTGGGTCGGTCGGTCAGTCTGGCTGGGAAGACAACTATGCCTCTGTGTGTGTTGCAGACTTGGGTTCAAATACTATTCGAAATCTTTCAAATACTTCAAGCATTTTATTTTTTCCTGCCTGGATTGTCATATGACAGGGTTTACGGACTATTCTGTTTGCCAGGCAAGCTCAATCAAGCACAGATAGAGTATTTAGAGTGCCTTCAGAACGTATTCGTACCCCTTGACTTATTCCACATTTTGTTGTTACAGCCTGAATTCAAAATGTATTAAATCAACAACAAAAATCTCACCCATCTACACACACAATACCCCATGACAAAAGTGAAAACATGTATTTTTAAAATGTTACAAAATGTATTGAAAATGAAATACAGAAATATCTAATTTACATACAGTACCAGTCAAAAGTTTGGACATGCCTACTCATTCCAGGGTGCTTCTTTCTTTTTACTATTTTCTACATTGGAGAATAATAGTGAAGACATCAAAACTATGAAATAACACGCATGGAATCATGTAGTAACCAAAAAAGTGTTAAACAAATCAAAATATATTTTAGATTCTTCAAAGTTGCCACCCTTTGCCTTGATGACAGCTTTTCACACTCTTGGCATTCTCTCAACCAGCTTCATGAGGTAGTCACCTGGAATGCATTTCATTTAACAGGTGTGCCTTGTTAAAAGTTCATTTGTGGTGTTTGAACCAATCAGTTGTGTTGTGACATGGTAGTTGTGACATGGTAAAAGACCAAGTCCATATTATGGCAAGAAAAGCTCAACTAAGCAAAGAGAAATTACAGTCCATCATTACTTTAACACATGGTCGGTCAATATTGAACATTTCAAGAACCTTTAAAGTTTCTTCAAGTGCAGTCGCAAAGCCATCAAGCGCTATGATGAAACTGGCTCTCATGAGGACAGCCACAGGAAAGGAAGACGCGGAGTAACCTCAGCTGGAGAGGATTCTGCAGTATGAACTCTAAAGAGTTACCAGCCTCAGAAATTGCACCCCAAATACAGTTGAAGTCGGAAGTTTACATACACTTAGGTTGGAGTCATTAAAACTCGTTTTTCAACCACTCCACAAATTTCTTGTTAACAAAACTATAGTTTTGGCAAGTCAGTTAGGACTATTAGGTTATTTAACTTATAATTCACTGTATCACAATTCCAGTGGGTCAGAAGTTTACATACATTAAGTTGACTGTGCCTTTAAACAGCTTGGAAAATTCCAGAAAATTATGTCATGGCTTTACAAGCTTCTGTTAGGCTAATTGGCATAATTTGAGTCAATTGGAGGTGTACCTATGGATGTATTTCAAGGCCTACCTTCACACTCAGTGCCTATTCGCTTGACATCATGGGAAAATCAAAAGAAATCAGCCAAGACCTCAGAAAATAAATTGTAGACCTCCACAATTCTGGTTCATTCTTGGGAGCAATTTCCAAATGCCTGAAGGTACCACGTTCATCTGTACAAACAATAGTATGCCAGTATAAACACCATGGGACCACGCAGCCGTCATACCGCTCAGGAAGGACACTCGTTCTGTCTCCTAGAGATGAACGTACTTTGGTGCGAAAAGTACAAATCAATCCCAGAACAACAGCAAAGGACCTTGTGCCGATGCTGGAGGAAGCAGGTACAAAAGTATCTATATCCACAGTAAAACAAGTCCTATATCGACATAACCTGAAAGGCCGCTCAGCAAAGAAGAAGCCACTGCTCCAAAACTGCCATAAAAAAGCCAGACTACGGTTTGCAACTGCACATGGGGACAAAGATCGTACTTTTTGGAGAAATGTCCTCTGGTCTGATGAAACACAAATAGAATTGTTTGGCCATAATGACCATCCTTATGTTTGGAGGAAAAAGGGGGAGGCCTGCAAGCCAAAGAACACCATCCCAACCGTGAAGCACGGGGGTGGCAGCATCATGTTGTGGGGGTGCTTTGCTGCAGGAGGGACTGGTGCACTTCATAACATAGATGGCCTCATGAGGTAGGAAAATGATGTGGATATATTGAAGCAACATCTCAAGACATCAGTCAGGAAGTTAAAGCTTGGTCGCAAATGGGTCTTCCAAATGGACAATGACCCCAAGCATACTTCCAAAGTTGTGGCAAAATGGCTTAAGGACAACAAAGTCAAGGTATTGGAGTGGCCATCACAGAGCCCTGACCTCAATCCCATAGAAAATGTTTGGGGCAGAACTGAAAAAGCGTGTGCGAGCAAGGAGGCCTACAAACCTGACTCAGTTACACCAGCTCTGTCAGGAGGAATGGGCCAAAATTCACCCAACTTATTGTGGGAAGCTTGTGGAAGGTTTCCCAAAATATTTGACCCAAGTTAAACCATTTAAAGGAAATGCTACCAAATACTAATTGAGTGTATGTAAACATCTGACCCACTGGGAATGTGAATAAATACATAAAAGCTTAAATAATTATTTCTCTCTACTATTATTCTGACATTTCACATTCTTAAAATAAAGTGGTGATCCTAACTGACCTAAGACAGGGATTTTTTTACAAGGATTAAATGTCAGGAATTGTGAAAAACTGAGCTTAAATGTAGTTGTCTAAGGTGTATGTAAACTTCTGACTTCAACTGTAAATGCTTCACAGTATGCTTCACAGTAACAGACACATCTCATCATCAACTGTTCAGAGCAGACTGTGTGAATCAGGCCTTCATGGTCGAATTGCTGCAAAGAAACCACTACTAAAGGACACCGATAAGAAGAAGAGACTTGCTTGGGCCAAGAAACATGAGCAATGGACATTAGACCGGTGGAAATGTGTTCTTTGGTCAGATTTTTGGTTCCAACTGCCGTGTCTTTGTGAGACGCGGTGTGGGTGAAAAGATGATCTCTGCATGTGTATTTCTCACTGTGAAGCATGGAGGAGGAGGTGTTAGAATGTGGGGGTGGTTTACTGGTGACACTGTGTTATTTATTTATAATTCAAGGCACACTTAACCATCATGGCTACCACAGCATTCTGCAGCGATACACCATCCCATCTGGTTTGGGCTTAGTGGGACTATCATTTGTTTTTCAACAGGACAATGACCTAACACACCTCCAGGCTGTGTAAGGGCTATTTGACCAATAAGGAGAGTGATGGTTGTTTTAGCAAGGCTACTTAAAAATCAAGAACCTTGACTTGTATATACATAACAAACATGATAATTTGTTACTGCATCAGATGACCTTGTCATGTACTGTCATGTTGTGTCTTGTCTCTGTCCTTTCCCTTCACCCTGTCTCCCTCTGCTGGTCGTTGTTAGGTTACCTTTTCTCCCCCGCTTTCCCCCAGCTGTTCCTTGTCTCCTCTAACTACCCATTCACCCCGTTTCCCACCTGTTCCCTTTTTCCCTCTGATTAGGTCCCTATATCTCTCTCTGTTTCTGTTCCTGTCCTTGTCGGATTCTTGTTTGTTGTGTTTCATGCCTGAGCCAGACTATCGTCATGTTTGCTGTAACCTTGTCCTGTCCTGTCGGAATCTGCCGGTCTATCTGAGCCTACCTATGTTTGGTTATTAAAGAAGCTCTGTTTAAGTTAGTTCGCTTTTGGGTCCTCATTCACTCACCATAACAGAAGAATCCGACCAAGAATGGACCCAGCGACTTCGGATCCTCTCCACTCAGCCGTCGGGATCCAGGGAGCGATGCTAGGCAGACACGAGCAGGAAGTGTCTGCTGCTCGACATGCCGTTGAGACCCTGGCCACCCAAGTCTCCAACCTCACAGAACAGGTTCACCATCTCCGCCTCGATCCACCGGCCACTTCCAGGGCTTTCGAATCTCCGGAGCCCAGAATCAATAACCCGCCGTGTTACTCTGGGGAGCCCACTGAATGCCGCTCGTTCCTCACCCAGTGTGATATTGTGTTTTCTCTCCAGCCCAACACTTACTCCAGGAGCACTGCTCGTGTCGCCTACGTCATATCTCTCCTTATTGGACGGGCTCGTGAGTGGGGCACGGCAATCTGGGAGGCAAGGGCTGAGTGTACTAACCAGTATCAAGACTTTAAGGAGGAGATGATACGGGTTTTTGATCGATCTGTTTTTGGGGAGGAGGCTTCCAGGGCCCTGTCTTCCCTATGTCAAGGCAATCGATCCATAACAGACTACTCTATTGAGTTTCGCACTCTTGCTGTCTCCAGTGGCTGGAACGAGCCGGCCTTGCTCGCTCGTCTTCTGGAGGGTTTCCGCGCAGAGGTAAAGGATGAGATTCTCTCCCGGGAGGTTCCTTCCAGCGTGGATTCCTTGATTGAACTCGCTATTCGCATTGAGCGACGGGTTGATCTTCGTCACCGAGCTCGTGGAAAGGAGCTCGCGCTCTCCGTCGCCTCCCTCTCCGCATCACTACCATCTTCCTCTGCCGGCTCGGGTGCTGAGCCCATGCAGCTGGGAGGTATCCGCATCTCGACTAAGGAGAGGGAACGGAGAATCACCAACCGCCTCTGTCTCTATTGCGGTTCAGCTGGTCATTTTGTCACTTCATGTCCAGTAAAAGGCCAGAGCTCGTCAGTAAGCGGAGGGCTACTGGTGAGCGCTACTACTCCTGTCTCTCCTTCAAGATCCTGCACTACCTTGTCGGTCCATCTACGCTGGACCGGTTCGTCAGCTTCCTGCAGTGCCTTAATAGACTCTGGGGCGGAGGGCTGTTTTATGGACGAGACCTGGGCTCGGGAACATGACATTCCTCTCAGACAGTTAAAGGAGCCCACGGCCTTGTTCGCTCTGGATGGTAGTCCTCTCCACAGGATTCAGCGTGAGACGCTACCTTTAACCCTCACTGTTTCTGGTAATCACAGTGAAACCATTTCTTTTTTAATTTTTCGTTCACCTTTTACACCTGTTGTTTTGGGCCATCCCTGGCTAGTTTGTCATAATCCTTCCATTAATTGGTCTAGTAATTCTATCCTCTCCTGGAACGTCTCTTGTCATGTGAAATGTTTAATGTCTGCTATCCCTCCTGTTTCCTCTGTCTCTTCTTCACAGGAGGAGCCTGGTGATTTGACAGGGGTGCCGGAGGAATATCACAATCTGCGCACGGTGTTCAGTCGGTCCAGGGCCACCTCTCTTCCTCCACACCGGTCGTATGATTGTAGTATTGATCTCCTTCCGGGAACCACCCCCCCCCCCCGGGGTAGACTATACTCTCTGTCGGCTCCCGAACGTAAGGCTCTCGAAGATTATTTGTCTGTAGCTCTTGACGCCGGTACCATAGTCCCCTCCTCCTCTCCCGCCGGAGCGGGGTTTTTTTTTGTCAAGAAGAAGGACGGGTCTCTGCGCCCCTGCATAGATTATCGAGGGCTGAATGACATAACAGTGAAGAATCGTTATCCGCTTCCTCTTATGTCTTCAGCCTTCGAGATCCTGCAGGGAGCCAGGTTTTTCACTAAGTTGGACCTTCGTAACGCTTACCATCTCGTGCGCATCAGGGAGGGGGACGAGTGGAAGACGGCGTTTAACACTCCGTTAGGGCACTTTGAATACCGGGTTCTTCCTTTCGGCCTCGCTAACGCTCCAGCTGTCTTTCAGGCATTAGTCAATGATGTCCTGAGAGACATGCTGAACATCTTTGTTTTCGTTTACCTTGACGATATCCTGATTTTTTCACCGTCACTCCAGATTCATGTTCAGCACGTTCGACGTGTCCTCCAGCGCCTTTTAGAGAATTGTCTTTTTGTGAAGGCTGAGAAGTGCACTTTTCATGCCTCCTCCGTCACATTTCTCGGTTCTGTTATTTCCGCTGAAGGCATTAAGATGGATCCCGCTAAGGTCCAAGCTGTCATTGATTGGCCCGTCCCTAAGTCACGCGTCGAGCTGCAGCGCTTTCTCGGCTTCGCGAACTTCTATCGTCGTTTCATCCGTAATTTCGGTCAGGTGGCAGCTCCTCTCACAGCCCTTACTTCTGTCAAGACGTGCTTTAAGTGGTCCGTTTCCGCCCAGGGAGCTTTTGATCTCCTCAAGAATCGTTTTACATCCGCTCCTATCCTTGTTACACCTGACGTCTCTAGACAGTTCGTTGTCGAGGTTGACGCGTCAGAGGTGGGCGTGGGAGCCATCCTTTCTCAGCGCTCCCTCTCTGACGACAAGGTCCACCCATGCGCGTATTTTTCTCATCGCCTGTCGCCGTCGGAACGTAACTATGATGTGGGTAACCGCGAACTGCTCGCCATCCGGTTAGCCCTAGGCGAATGGCGACAGTGGTTGGAGGGGGCGACCGTTCCTTTTGTCGTTTGGACTGACCATAGGAACCTTGAGTACATCCGTTCTGCCAAACGACTTAATGCGCGTCAGGCGCGTTGGGCGCTGTTTTTCGCTCGTTTCGAGTTCGTGATTTCTTATCGTCCGGGCTCTAAGAACACCAAGCCTGATGCTTTGTCTCGTCTCTTCAGTTCTTCAGTAGCCTCCACTGACCCCGAGGGGATTCTCCCTGAGGGGCGTGTTGTCGGGTTGACTGTCTGGGGAATTGAGAGGCAGGTAAAACAAGCGCTCACTCACACTCCGTCGCCGCGCGCTTGTCCTAGGAACCTTCTTTTCGTTCCCGTTCCTACTCGTCTGGCCGTTCTTCAGTGGGCTCACTCTGCCAAGTTAGCCGGCCACCCTGGCGTTCGGGGTACACTTGCTTCCATTCGCCAGCGTTTTTGGTGGCCCACCCGGGAGCATGACACGCGTCGTTTCGTGGCTGCTTGTTCGGTCTGCGCGCAGACTAAGTCCGGTAACTCTCCTCCTGCCGGCCGTCTCAGGCCGCTTCCTATTCCCTCTCGACCGTGGTCTCACATCGCCTTAGATTTTGTCACCGGACTGCCTTCGTCAGCGGGGAAGACTGTTATTCTTACGGTTGTCGATAGGTTCTCTAAGGCGGCTCATTTCATTCCCCTTGCTAAGCTTCCTTCTGCTAAAGAGACGGCACAAATCATCATCGAGAATGTTTTCAGAATTCATGGCCTTCCGTCGGACGTCGTTTCGGACAGAGGTCCGCAGTTCACGTCTCAATTTTGGAGGGAGTTTTGCCGTTTGATTGGGGCTTCCGTCAGTCTCTCTTCCGGCTTTCACCCCCAGTCTAACGGTCAAGCAGAACGGGCCAATCAGACTATTGGTCGCATCTTGCGCAGTCTTTCTTTTCGTAGCCCTGCGTCTTGGTCAGAACAGCTCCCCTGGGCAGAATACGCCCACAACTCGCTTCCTTCGTCTGCGACCGGGCTATCTCCTTTTCAGAGTAGCCTCGGGTACCAGCCTCCGCTGTTCTCATCTCAGTTCGCCGAGTCCAGCGTCCCCTCCGCTCAGGCTTTTGTCCAACGTTGCGAGCGCACCTGGAAGAGGGTCAGGTCTGCACTTTGCCGTTATAGGACGCAGACTGTGAGGGCTGCTAATAAGCGTAGAACTAAGAGTCCTAGATATTGTCGCGGTCAGAGAGTTTGGCTCTCCACTCAGAACCTTCCCCTTAAGACGGCTTCTCGCAAGTTGACCCCGCGGTTCATTGGTCCGTTCCGTATTTCTCGGGTCATTAATCCTGTCGCAGTTCGACTTCTTCTTCCGCGATACCTTCGTCGCGTCCACCCGGTCTTCCATGTCTCCTGCATCAAGCCCGTCCTTCGCGCCCCCGCTCGTCTCCCCCCCCCCCCCCCCCATCCTTGTCGAGGGCGCACCCATCTACAGGGTCCGTAGAATTTTGGACATGCGTCCTCGGGGCCGTGGTCACCAGTACCTCGTAGATTGGGAGGGGTACGGTCCTGAGGAGAGGAGTTGGGTTCCCTCTCGGGACGTGCTGGACCGTGCGCTGATCGAGGATTTCCTCCGTTGCCGCCAGGTTTCCTCCTCGAGTGCGCCAGGAGGCGCTCGGTGAGTGGGGGGGTACTGTCATGTACTGTCATGTTGTGTCTTGTCTCTGTCCTTTCCCTTCACCCTGTCTCCCTCTGCTGGTCGTTGTTAGGTTACCTTTTCTCCCCCGCTTTCCCCCAGCTGTTCCTTGTCTCCTCTAACTACCCATTCACCCCGTTTCCCACCTGTTCCCTTTTTCCCTCTGATTAGGTCCCTATATCTCTCTCTGTTTCTGTTCCTGTCCTTGTCGGATTCTTGTTTGTTGTGTTTCATGCCTGAGCCAGACTATCGTCATGTTTGCTGTAACCTTGTCCTGTCCTGTCGGAATCTGCCGGTCTATCTGAGCCTACCTATGTTTGGTTATTAAAGAAGCTCTGTTTAAGTTAGTTCGCTTTTGGGTCCTCATTCACTCACCATAACAGACCTGGCCTCCACAATCCCCCAACCTCAACCAAATTGAGATGGTTTGGGCTGAGTCGGACTGCAGAGTGAAGGAAAAACAGCCAACAAATGCTCAGCATATGTGGGAACTCCTTCAAGACTGTTGGAAAAGCATTCCAGGTGAAGCTGATTGAGAGAATGCCAAGAGTGTGCAACGCTGTCACCTAGGCAAAGGGTGGCTATTTGAAGAATCTCAAATATAAAATCTATTTTGATTTGTTGCACACTTTTTTTTTTGTTATTACATTATTACATATGTGTTATTTCATAGTTTTGATGTCTTCACTATTATTATACAATGTATCAAATAGTAAAAAATTAAGAAAAACCCTTCAATGTATATATGTATATAACACGTACTTATATAAGAAACCGCACCTGCTTTATGTCAGACTGGCAGTGTCTGGAGGAAGTGTTTATGCAGAATTAAGAGAACTTAATGGAGGAATCTTTGTTTTAAACTTGCTCTCCTACATGGCACTGATATAAGAGGGTTATGCATTTAATTCCTTTGTGTTTAGGTACGCCCACATTTAGTATGTAAATATAAAAACCTGCCTCTGAAGTGCCGGTGAAAATTTAGCTCTGCTCTGTTTCCAAGTTTAGTGCTAGAAAGTTTATGGGTCCAATATAAACATAGGCCTAATACAAAACATGTAATTTTAGTATAAAACAGCTTCATAAAAACATTATTTGAGTATAAAACAGTTTTATAAAAACATAATTTGAGTATAAATGTGTTATTTTCTAATTAAGTTATTCTTGAAGATTGAAAAATACAATAAAGAGATAATACTTTTGCAGTATAAATATTCCTACATTTGTATTATCAGATGCTTTTATTTTTGTCTGCAAATTATGTCATGGGTGCGTGTACAGAGAGAAAATGATATGTCCTCTTGTCTATCTACACACTCTTAGTAAAAAGGTGATATCTAGGACTTAAAAGGGTTCTTCGGCTGTCCACATAGGATAACTCTTTAAAGAACCCTTTTGGGTTCCATGTAGAACACTTTTTTCCATAGAGGGTTCTACATGGAACCCAAAAGGGTTCTTCCTAGACCAAAAAGGGTTCTACCTAGAACCAAAGAAGTTTATCCTATGGGGGCAGCCGAAGAGCCCTTTAGAAACCCGTTTTTCTAAGAGTGCAGTGTCTTTAGAGGTTGTCTACTTTATTGCTAGTCCGCAGTCACATTAGCTCCTATTGTAGGAGAACGTTGTGAAGGTCACCGAATGAGAATGAGGCGTTTCCCGTAATCTATGTGGAAAACACTGATAACACTGTCTTGGGCACTTGGTGACTGTTAGAAGTGCTGCTGCACCTCCCAGATGATTGAATGAGTCGTAGGCTTCTTCTCTTGTTATCTGATCTTCTGCATTTCCCAAAAAGAATAGTGTCCTCTGACCCTGCACTGTCCTGGACAGGTTTATATTGTACATTTTGTCGTGCTGTAGAAACAGGATATGGCAGGCAACAGCTAGGCACCCTCATTGAATAAGAATTGTATAATACTAGTCAAAGGGGCTTTCTGTAATGATCAAATGTGATTATTTTAGCAGTCTTTTTTTTCAGTTGTCTGCAGTGACTTACTGTACTGCAATAGAAGGATGTGGTTATGGTGTAAAAAATTATGCCTTTCTGAACTCTGCACCTCGGTCCATATCCGAGCATCCAAACTGTGCCAATGCTGCGTCGTTGCGCTCTAGTGGAGGCCTGTGTTTTATTATAGGACGAATAGAACTGCCGTTATGCGCAGGTCTGGTACAGTTCCAACGTTCACCAGCGGCTCCTCGAGTGGTGGTGGTATGACTGTATACGCAAGTCTCCCCCACCCATACGATTTGTAGCTATGTGGGTTTAATACGCGTCACACAGTCCCACAGCAAGCCCGTGTCGGTGTCACAACCGGCTGGAATGAGGCGTGCACTCACTCGTCGAAAGAAGGACCGCATTTCCTTGATTGTGAAAGTTATGCTGTAGCAGGCTCCACCTCTATGGGAAGCAATTATAAACTATGGGTAATTTGATTGGTCCTAGCGCTAGTCAATCTTCGCTGCTTACACATAATACCGGTGGATACGGAGGACGGCTCAACTAAGAAAATGATAAGGTCATTCGAATTACTGTGGCGAGCGAGTTTATTGCTACAATGAAACTGAAAAAAATTGTACTGGCGATAGGAATGAACGGATGATTTCTATAGAGGCAAAGTCGAACCAAGGGGGCAGGCAAATTTGATATAAATACTCCGGAGGGGGGGGGCAATGCGCTGTTATCTGAGACCCTTGTGTCTGTCAATGTGCAAGTAGACGCCAGAGCGGTGGAAGGTTTTGCTAAACCAATCAAGGTGGAATTGTACAAAACGAGTTCCACGTCCGGTGTAATACGCACATTACTGTGTTTGTGGGGGACGTGAAACAAGGTAGGCCTCACAACACTTGTAATTTCTATATCATTCAATGGTCTGGGTTTCCGGATCCATTATTAGCCTATTTAGTAGCCTAGCCCAGTGAAGTCTGAATAGCTCAGGCTTCACCCAACTGTCCTTTATCAACCTTGCCAGTGTATACATGGAAGGAAGCCTGTGTTTGAATGGACCAGGTTTGATTCTGTTGGACCATTTATCTTCGGTTATGGAGGCCTACCCTAATGTTATACAGCGATCAGCTCCAAGAGTGCAGTTTGCGAAACACGGGATACAGTCAGCAGCGTTGACACAATACATTTAGAGGCTACAGGATAGCCACCACACCAATCTAGTGTCCCGTTCGTTGCGCTCCACTTATCATCTTATCATAAACGGACAACGGGTACGTTCGATCGAATGGAGATGTAACGGTTCTGATTAGGTTCTATTTCGTAGGCTCGCGCACATGGCGTAGCTGCTGGTGATGGGCTCGAGCTTTTTTATTTGATGTAGCAGTGAGCACGCCTCTCTCTCCCCACTACCGCAGTACCGCTGCTTCTAGAACGCTACGGTGCGTTAAACCATATAGTTTATAGATCAGGTTATTAAACATTCACCTTTTTCTGATGTTGGATGATGATGATTTATAGCCAAGTAAATAGTAATATTATTTAATCGCAGCAATGTTTCACCCTCTATTGAGGGCCATAGCCTAAACTACATGATAAATGTATGTATTGCCATGTTGGCCAGAGCATGTAATATCCCTCGTGCCGCAGAGTGAGTCTTGATGATGAGCACTTTGACGCACGCGATCATAACTAATCCTGCTCCCCCTTCGTAACGGAAATATATATCTCGTAAACAAAAATGATGTGCTCTTGTTGACACAGGTACCAACTATTGTTACCGCATGTGTCCTCGTGATCTGTGCTGGCTCTAGTCTCTGTGTCCAACAGTAAATCATCAATTTTAATGTCATCTGTGAGCCCAAGCTTGTGCTGTAAATGGACAGGATGTCCAGACAAGAACCATAATAAACAACATTTATCTCCGGTGCTGCATACCGACATGACGCTATTGGTCCAAAGCCAATTTTATAATTCCTTGATACCAACATATACATGTACCTTTGGCCTAGTTTGTACATCGATTGTGGTGCTGGCCTTGTACATGGCCAGGAAGACTTCTTTGGTCAGGACAGTCACAAACTGGACCTTGCAGAGACAGACAAGCATAGGGCCTATCCATAATTGAATGTAGTGGTCTAAATCTGGAAGTGATAAATAAATAGGAACACCTTTTAAAGGGGGGGGGGGGGGTGAAGAGGGAACCACTGTAGAGATTTGGAACAGAGGCCTCTCTCCCCTGATGGAGAAAACCCTGGATGTACAGAACTAATCTTCCACAACTAGATGTGATTCCGGCTCAGGAAAGGCTTGGAGGTAGCAAAGGTTGTGTTTTTGGTCACCCTCTGTAGCCCTTTCCTGCAGTCAATGACCAATAGCACCCTCTCTGGCCTCTTGGGTGGAAAGTTATTCATATTTTTCATAATTACTTTTTTAATGAAAATCCTGTCTTTCTATGTCAAACAGTTTTGTTATATTTCAGTGTTCTGTGATGTATATAAAGTGTATAATTGGGATGGAAACTCAAAATGGAATACATTTAAACTATATATCTGACATGGTACAAGTGCCTTTTTTTAAAGCCCACAACAATGTGTGTGAGGTGGATACTTTTGTTTCAAAGTAGATTTGTTTTAAGACGACCAAGAATGACTCTGAATGGCCCTGATTTAGCCCACTGCAGTAAAAGGTTAAATTAATTACCGTACCTGGTGGTGACACTCATCTTGTGCAAAAAGGTCAGACTGTAGGCTGATTGTAAGGGTATATTTTCTATATTAGCTAGTAATTCAGTAGGCACTCCTATCCAGAGAGCACTGAGTGCTTTCAACTTAGGAAGTAGAGAAGACCACACACCACACACCACAGGTTCACTGTGAGTGCAACCTCTGTGCTAGAACAGAAGAGAGAGGAAAAAAAGTGAACGTGTTTTGTCAAATATAATTCTAGTTTTTCAAGCTTTAGAACAGCTTGTTAACGTTTGTTTTGTGGGAGGGAACCAAGGAAGCAAGGTGTCCTTTGCAAAAGCCAAAATGACTAACTCTTTTTCAGAAATATGGAACCATTGATCGAGACACTTGTTATTCTAAATCCAGAAAATGAATGTAACATGATGACATTAACGGTGACTTGTTTTCCTTTCTCTCCAGGATGATGCGCCTGGCTTGCTGCACCGTCCTCCTCTTCCTGCTCCGTCTCTTGGTGGGCCTGCCCTGGTTCCAGGTCCTCCCCTCCATCCTCATCTTCTACCTGGGCTCTGGAGGCTGGAAGTTCGTACTCATTTTCGCCAAAACCATCAGAAGAGATTTACAGTGAGTGGAAGTATAGTGTGGGATGTTGGGCGTGTGTCAGTGTGGACCTGTCTACACCTGTCTACACCTGTCTACACCTGTCTGCAAGTCAGAAGCACGTTTACAGAAACACAGGTTTTAATGGCGTTGAACAACCAATACATTTAGACAACAGATACCTTCACCATGGTTAGGACTATAGGAGTTTAATTGTCTACAACAAGAAAAGCAGCACATTCCTGTAAGACAAGGAGGAATGTGCCACAGAGGAGACAAGAGCTCATGTGTGTTACAGAAGGGAATGTTGAGTTAGTCATGTATGGAGGAATGTTCAAGGACGAACGAGAGACTAAACGTGGTGGAGAGAGAGTAAAGACAAAGCAGACAGATGAGAGAGAGAGAGAGGGAGAGGTTCCTCTGTATTACGAGTTCACATTCAAAGCTAGCTAGTGTTGTGATCTGTTCACCATGGTGACGGGTACTTCCCCTTGCACTTCAATGTTCTGATCCGAAAGGTCTGGATTGGTGTAGTAACACTTCAATGTTCTGATCCGAAAGGTCTGGATTGGTGTAGTAACACTTCAATGTTCTGATCCGAAAGGTCTGGATTGGTGTAGTAACACTTCAATGTTCTGATCCGAAAGGTCTGGATTGGTGTAGTAACACTTCAATGTTCTGATCCGAAAGGTCTGGATTGGTGTAGTAACACTTCAATGTTCTGATCCGAAAGGTCTGGATTGGTGTAGTAACACTTCAATGTTCTGAAGTGTCTGGATTGGGGAAGGGGAATCAGTTGTTACCAAAATACCAGAAAAACCCTTACTTGGAGTGAAGTTTGGTGTGTCGACCTGATTAGTCAGACAAGTAAAGTAATGTCCTATCTCACTTTCAATTAAAAAAAAAATATTATTTCACCTTTTATTTAACCAGGTAAATCAGTTAAGAACAAATTCTTATTTACAATGACAGCCAACACTGGCCAAACCTGGAAGACGCTGGGCCAATTGTGCGCCGCCCTATGGGACTCCCAATCACTTCCGGATGTGATACAGCCTGGTTTCAAACCAGGGACTGTAGTGACACCTCTTGCATTGAGATGCAGTGTCTTCGAGCGAGTGGCGCAGTGGTCAAAGACATGATAAGGTTTATTCCATTAGGGACAATTGTGTCGGCCACACGGGTTTCATCAGTGTCATAGATGACTCCCATAATAAACCAACCTATAAATGAATTAATTTATTATGTGATTCATCTATGGCCATGATGAAACCAATGTGGCCGACAAGGTTTATTCCATTAGGGGCTACTTTCAACTACTTGCACATTCATCTTCAGCACATCTATCACTCCAGTGTTTAATTCCTAAATTGTAATTATTTCACCACTACGGCCTATTTATTGCCTTACCTCCCTAATCTTACTACATTTACACACACTGTATATACACTTTTCTACTGTATTATTTACTATATGTTTGTTTATCCCATGTGTAACTCTGTGTTGTTGTTTGTGTCGAACTGCTTTGCTTTATCTTGGCCAGATCGCAGTTGTAAATGAGAACTTGTTCTCAACTGGCCTATCTGGTTAAATAAAAGGGTTCTGTTACCCTAGTCTGGTCAGCCGTCCACCATAGTGGCTGGAACCAGGCAGGATAGGACAATGAAAATCAAATATTTGAGCCAGCACAGTGCAGTTTGGATTCGCATGATAGTGTTAAAAGAGTAGTAGTGGTGATTGGCTGTTATTGTGAGACTCATGTGAGGGGCTCTGTTTCCCTTTACCCTACTGTACAGTTTAGTAATAAAACTAAAGAGGAACTAGTCACTGGTTGGAGAGACGCCTCGTACCCCTTGAGTGACACACCCCAAAGGAATGGTTTCAGTTAAACCTGCCCGTTCAGAGGGACAACCTTGATGGACCTGTATAGCTTATGAATAGAAAGAATACAACGGGTATAACGTTTAGATACGGTAAAATACAAAGAGTACTACTCCCACTCAAATCATACAGAACAATACTTGCAGGAGGCATGTATAGCTTTCTGAAAATGTCATCTATAGCCGATCCTCATGAATAGGATGTTTTTATTGCTTATTTAGACTTTGTCCTGGAGAGCGAAACAAACCTTGGTGTTACAATATTTTACAACTGAAAGACGCTGTTTCACTAACTAATGAGTCTTTAAATGGACACTGTCTGTTTGCTCAAGAATTGCCACAGTTATAAAATTATTATAAAAGTTATAAAGTTACACGCTACAGTTTTATCAGCGTATTTGTTTCTCAATGTAAATTGGAAGCCTTTTCTGGATTTGAACTTTGATCCCGGAAACAAAACATGTATTGATAGATCGCTTAATGTAGTTTATTGCTTCCTCAGTGTACTTCACAACAGCTGCTATTTAGTCAGGAAAACCATGCAGAACAACGTCAGGGTTGTGTTCATTAGGGCATGCAAGTCCGGCTAGTTTACCACCATGTCTCTACATTCAGATTAACGTTATGTTCTCTTTCGGCTCTTAGTTCTCTGAGTTGTTGTTTCTCAGCCCCTCTTTAACCTCCCTCTCCTCCACAGTGCGGCAGGCGTCCTCCTCAAGGTGAAGTCAAACGTCAATCGTCACCTGAAGGAACGAAACACCCTCCCTAAGATCTTCGCCGAGACGGTGCGTCGCCATGGGGACAAGACTGCGCTCATTTTCGAGGGCACAGGCGAGAAGTGGTCCTTCCGGCAGCTGGATGAGTACTCCAACCGTGTAGCCAACCTGCTGCTCCAGAGGGGCTTCGTGGAAGGGGATGTGGTGGCTCTCTTCATGGAGAACCGGTCCCAGTACGTGGGCCTCTGGCTGGGCATGGCCAAGATAGGAGTGGAGGCTGCTCTGATCAACTTTAACCTGCGGCTGGAGGCCCTGGTGCACTGCGTCACCATCTCAAACGCTAAGGCTGTGGTGTTCGGCAGCGAGCTGACCGAGGGTGAGGACCAGGGGAGTTAGTGGAAGGATGGGGGGAGGATGTGGGATGGAGGGAGGATGTGGGATGGAGGGAGGGAGGATGTGGGATAATTTATTATTATTTTTTTTGTACCTTTGTTTAACCAGGCAAGTCAGTTAAGAACAAATTCTTATTTTCAATGACAGCCTAGGAACAGTGGGTTAACTGCCTGTTCAGGGGCAGAACGACAGATTTGTACCTTGTCAGCTCGGGGGTTTGAACGTGCAACTTTCCGGTTACTAGTCCAACACTCTAACCACTAGGCTACCCTGGCTGAGTGACAGGTGGCTGGAGGGAGGGAGGGGGGGGCGGGAGGGAGTGGCTGAGTGACAGGTGGCTGGAGGGATTGTTTGAATGACGGATGGAGGGAGGAAGTGGATGGAGGGATGGACAGGGGGCTGTAAATCTTTATTTAAGTAAATTGTACATGCTAAAGGCCCATTCCTGGACATACTGTAGATTTGGACTAGTGCTGGACTACATTATTTTTAGTCTAGGACCAGGCTTAGTCTAGGACCAGGCTTAGTCTAGGACCAGGCTTAGTCTGAGTCTGGGAAACCAAGGGTTTTATTTGATTCTCTGTTTCTGTGACATTAACTTTAAGATTACTTTCCTGTCTTGTCTCGCTCTCCATCTCTCTCCCTATCGCCCCCTTTCTTTCTCTCTCTACCTCCCACTCCCTTTCTCTCCCTTGCTCTCTCTCTTCCCCGTCCTCCCTCCCTCTATCCTAAAGCTGTGTGTGAGGTCCACAGTTCCATGGGGAAGACAGTACAGATGCTGTGTTCAGGGGACTGGGACCCCAAACGTGTCCCTGCAGGGACAGAGTGCCTGGAGCCTCTACTGGATGCCGCCCCGACCCACCTGCCCATCCGCCCAGACCGCTGCTTCACTGGTCAGTCAATCAATCTGTCCAATCACACTCAGTCAGTTTATAAGGAGCCAAACCTGGACTTGGTTAGTATTTTTCTTTCCAAAATGTTTTAGTGTTTGATTGAACCTGTCTAAAGTGCAGTGTTTGATTGAACCTGTCTAAAGTGCAGTGTTTGATTGAACCTGTCTAAAGTGCAGTGTTTGATTGAACCTGTCTAAAGTGCAGTGTTTGATTGAACCTGTCTAAAGTGCAGTGTTTGATTGAACCTGTCTAAAGTGCAGTGTTTGATTGAACCTGTCTAAAGTGCAGTGTTTGATTGAACCTGTCTAAAGTGCAGTGTTTGATTGAACCTGTCTAAAGTGCAGTGTTTGATTGAACCTGTCTAAAGTGCAGTGTTTGATTGAACCTGTCTAAAGTGCAGTGTTTGATTGAACCTGTCTAAAGTGCAGTGTTTGATTGAACCTGTCTAAAGTGCAGTGTTTGATTGAACCTGTCTAAAGTGCAGTGTTTGATTGAACCTGTCTAAAGTGCAGTGTTTGATTGAACCTGTCTAAAGTGCAGTGTTTGATTGAACCTGTCTAAAGTGCAGTGTTTGATTGAACCTGTCTAAAGTGCAGTGTTTGATTGGACCTGTCTAAAGTGCAGTGTTTGATTGAACCTGTCTAAAGTGCAGTGTTTGATTGAACCTGTCTAAAGTGCAGTGTTTGATTGAACCTGTCTAAAGTGCAGTGTTTGATTGAACCTGTCTAAAGTGCAGTGTTTGATTGAACCTGTCTAAAGTGCAGTGTTTGATTGAACCTGTCTAAAGTGCAGTGTTTGATTGAACCTGTCTAAAGTGCAGCGTTTGATTGAACCTGTCTAAAGTGCAGCGTTTGATTGAACCTGTCTAAAGTGCAGCGTTTGATTGAACCTGTCTAAAGTGCAGCGTTTGATTGAACCTGTCTAA
This sequence comes from Oncorhynchus mykiss, assembly GCF_013265735.2. NCBI lineage: Eukaryota > Metazoa > Chordata > Actinopteri > Salmoniformes > Salmonidae > Oncorhynchus > Oncorhynchus mykiss. Next base: position 12,187,711 of record NC_048576.1, on the reverse strand, counting down.
AGTGCAGCGTTTGATTGAACCTGTCTAAAGTGCAGCGTTTGATTGAACCTGTCTAAAGTGCAGTGTTTGATTGAACCTGTCTAAAGTGCAGTGTTTGATTGAACCTGTCTAAAGTGCAGTGTTTGATTGAACCTGTCTAAAGTGCAGTGTTTGATTGAACCTGTCTAAAGTGCAGTGTTTGATTGAACCTGTCTAAAGTGCAGTGTTTGATTGAACCTGTCTAAAGTGCAGTGTTTGATTGAACCTGTCTAAAGTGCAGTGTTTGATTGAACCTGTCTAAAGTGCAGTGTTTGATTGAACCTGTCTAAAGTGCAGTGTTTGATTGAACCTGTCTAAAGTGCAGTGTTTGATTGAACCTGTCTAAAGTGCAGTGTTTGATTGAACCTGTCTAAAGTGCAGTGTTTGATTGAACCTGTCTAAAGTGCAGTGTTTGATTGAACCTGTCTAAAGTGCAGTGTTTGATTGAACCTGTCTAAAGTGCAGTGTTTGATTGAACCTGTCTAAAGTGCAGTGTTTGATTGAACCTGTCTAAAGTGCAGTGTTTGATTGAACCTGTCTAAAGTGCAGTGTTTGATTGAACCTGTCTAAAGTGCAGTGTTTGATTGAACCTGTCTAAAGTGCAGTGTTTGATTGAACCTGTCTAAAGTGCAGTGTTTGATTGAACCTGTCTAAAGTGCAGCGTTTGATTGAACCTGTCTAAAGTGCAGCGTTTGATTGAACCTGTCTAAAGTGCAGCGTTTGATTGAACCTGTCTAAAGTGCAGCGTTTGATTGAACCTGTCTAAAGTGCAGCGTTTGATTGAACCTGTCTAAAGTGCAGCGTTTGATTGAACCTGTCTAAAGTGCAGCGTTTGATTGAACCTGTCTAAAGTGCAGTGTTTGATTGAACCTGTCTAAAGTGCAGTGTTTGATTGAACCTGTCTAAAGTGCAGTGTTTGATTGAACCTGTCTAAAGTGCAGTGTTTGATTGAACCTGTCTAAAGTGCAGTGTTTGATTGAACCTGTCTAAAGTGCAGTGTTTGATTGAACCTGTCTAAAGTGCAGTGTTTGATTGAACCTGTCTAAAGTGCAGTGTTTGATTGAACCTGTCTAAAGTGCAGTGTTTGATTGAACCTGTCTAAAGTGCAGTGTTTGATTGAACCTGTCTAAAGTGCAGTGTTTGATTGAACCTGTCTAAAGTGCAGTGTTTGATTGAACCTGTCTAAAGTGCAGTGTTTGATTGAACCTGTCTAAAGTGCAGTGTTTGATTGAACCTGTCTAAAGTGCAGTGTTTGATTGAACCTGTCTAAAGTGCAGTGTTTGATTGAACCTGTCTAAAGTGCAGCGTTTGATTGAACCTGTCTAAAGTGCAGCGTTTGATTGAACCTGTCTAAAGTGCAGCGTTTGATTGAACCTGTCTAAAGTGCAGCGTTTGATTGAACCTGTCTAAAGTGCAGCGTTTGATTGAACCTGTCTAAAGTGCAGCGTTTGATTGAACCTGTCTAAAGTGCAGCGTTTGATTGAACCTGTCTAAAGTGCAGCGTTTGATTGAACCTGTCTAAAGTGCAGCGTTTGATTGAACCTGTCTAAAGTGCAGCGTTTGATTGAACCTGTCTAAAGTGCAGCGTTTGATTGAACCTGTCTAAAGTGCAGCGTTTGATTGAACCTGTCTAAAGTGCAGCGTTTGATTGAACCTGTCTAAAGTGCAGCGTTTGATTGAACCTGTCTAAAGTGCAGCGTTTGATTGAACCTGTCTAAAGTGCAGCGTTTGATTGAACCTGTCTAAAGTGCAGTGTTTGATTGAACCTGTCTAAAGTGCAGTGTTTGATTGAACCTGTCTAAAGTGCAGTGTTTGATTGAACCTGTCTAAAGTGCAGTGTTTGATTGAACCTGTCTAAAGTGCAGTGTTTGATTGAACCTGTCTAAAGTGCAGTGTTTGATTGAACCTGTCTAAAGTGCAGTGTTTGATTGAACCTGTCTAAAGTGCAGTGTTTGATTGAACCTGTCTAAAGTGCAGTGTTTGATTGAACCTGTCTAAAGTGCAGTGTTTGATTGAACCTGTCTAAAGTGCAGTGTTTGATTGAACCTGTCTAAAGTGCAGTGTTTGATTGAACCTGTCTAAAGTGCAGTGTTTGATTGAACCTGTCTAAAGTGCAGTGTTTGATTGAACCTGTCTAAAGTGCAGTGTTTGATTGAACCTGTCTAAAGTGCAGCGTTTGATTGAACCTGTCTAAAGTGCAGCGTTTGATTGAACCTGTCTAAAGTGCAGCGTTTGATTGAACCTGTCTAAAGTGCAGCGTTTGATTGAACCTGTCTAAAGTGCAGCGTTTGATTGAACCTGTCTAAAGTGCAGCGTTTGATTGAACCTGTCTAAAGTGCAGCGTTTGATTGAACCTGTCTAAAGTGCAGCGTTTGATTGAACCTGTCTAAAGTGCAGCGTTTGATTGAACCTGTCTAAAGTGCAGCGTTTGATTGAACCTGTCTAAAGTGCAGCGTTTGATTGAACCTGTCTAAAGTGCAGCGTTTGATTGAACCTGTCTAAAGTGCAGTGTTTGATTGAACCTGTCTAAAGTGCAGTGTTTGATTGAACCTGTCTAAAGTGCAGTGTTTGATTGAACCTGTCTAAAGTGCAGTGTTTGATTGAACCTGTCTAAAGTGCAGTGTTTGATTGAACCTGTCTAAAGTGCAGTGTTTGATTGAACCTGTCTAAAGTGCAGTGTTTGATTGAACCTGTCTAAAGTGCAGTGTTTGATTGAACCTGTCTAAAGTGCAGTGTTTGCATTTTCTGGAGTATTCCAGGCAAGATCAATCAAGCCCCTAGTTTTACTGCTTTCTCCACTGTTTTCTATTGTAGTTCTGTTGTATGTTTTTATTGATTTCTCCCCATATGTCGGTCTTCCAGATCGTCTGTTCTACATCTACACATCTGGGACCACCGGGATGCCCAAAGCTGCCATCGTGGTGCACAGCAGGTAGGCACTCTGGATCTTATATATATATATCTCTCTCTCTGTATCTCTCTCTCTGTATCTCTCTCTCTGTATCTCTCTCTCTGTATCTCTCTCTCTGTATCTCTCTCTCTCTGTATCTCTCTCTCTGTATCTCTCTCTCTGTATCTCTCTCTCTGTATCTCTCTCTCTGTATCTCTCTCTCTCTGTATCTCTCTCTCTGTATCTCTCTCTCTGTATCTCTCTCTCTCTGTATCTCTCTCTCTCTGTATCTCTCTCTCTCTGTATCTCTCTCTCTGTATCTCTCGCTCTCTCGCTCTCTCTGTGTGTGTGTGTCTCGCTCTCTCTGTGTGTGTGTCTCGCTCGCTCTCTCTCGCTCTCTCTCTCTGTGTGTGGCTCGCTCGCTCTCTCTCGCTCTCTCTCTCTGTGTGTGTGTGTCTCGCTCGCTCTCTCTCGCTCTCTCTCTGTGTGTGTGTGTCTCGCTCGCTCTCTCTCTCTGTGTGTGTCTCACTCGCTCTCTCTCGCTCTCTCTCTCTGTGTGTGTGTCTCGCTCGCTCGCTCTCTCTCTCTCTCTCTCTCTGTGGAGCTTGCTCTCGCTCTCTCTGAGGAGCTCACAGAGGTGGTGCTCGCGCTCTCTGTGGCGCACGCTCTCTCGCTCTCTGTGGCGCTCGCTCTTTCTCGCTCTCTGTGGCGCTCGCTCTCTGTGGCGCACGCTCTCTCTTGCTCTCTGTGGCTCTCGCTCTCTGTGGCGCACGCTCTCTCTCTCGCTCTCTGTGGCGCGCTCTGTGGCTCTCTGTGGCGCTCTCTGTGGCGCACGCTCTCTCGCTCTCTGTGGCGCACGCGCTCTCGCTCTCTGTGTGTGTGTGTCTCGCTCGCTCTCTCTCGCTCTCTCGCTCTCTCTCTCTGTGTGTGTGTCTCGCTCGCTCTCTCTCTCTCTGTGGAGCTTGCTCTCGCTCCAGACCTCTCTCTCGCTCTCTGTGGCGCACGCTCTCTCTCTCGCTCTCTGTGGCGCACGCTCTCTCTCTCGCTCTCTGTGGCGCACGCTCTCTCTCTCGCTCTCTGTGGCGCACGCTCTCTCTCTCGCTCTCTGTGGCGCACGCTCTCTCGCTCTCTGTGGCGCTCGCTCTTTCTCGCTCTCTGTGGCGCTCGCTCTTTCTCGCTCTCTGTGGCGCTCGCTCTCTGTGGCGCACGCTCTCTCTTGCTCTCGCTCTCTCTGTGTGTGTGTCTCGCTCGCTCTCTCTCTCTCTCCCTGTGGAGCTTGCTCTCGCTCCAGACCTCTCTCTCGCTCTCTGTGGCGCACGCTCTCTCTCTAGCTCTCTGTGGCGCACGCTCTCTCTCTCGCTCTCTGTGGCGCACGCTCTCTCTCTCGCTCTCTGTGGCGCACGCTCTCTCTCTCGCTCTCTGTGGCGCACGCTCTCTCTCTCGCTCTCTGTGACGCACGCTCTCTCTCTCGCTCTCTGTGGCGCACGCTCTCTCTCTCGCTCTCTGTGGCGCACGCTCTCTCTCTCGCTCTCTGTGGCGCACGCTCTCTCTGTGGCGCATGCTCTCTCTCTCTCGCTCTCTGTGGCGCACGCTCTCTCTCTCGCTCTCTGTGGCGCACGCTCTCTCTCTCGCTCTCTGTGGCGCACGCTCTCTCTCTCGCTCTCTGTGGCGCACGCTCTCTCTCTCGCTCTCTGTGGCGCACGCTCTCTCTCTCGCTCTCTGTGGCGCACGCTCTCTCGCGCTCTCGCTCTCTGTGTGTGTCTCGCTCGCTCTCTCTCGCTCTCTGTGTGTGTGTCTCGCTCGCTCTCTCTCGCTCTCTCTCTCTGTGTGTGTCTCGCTCGCTCTCTCTCTCTCTCTGTGGAGCTTGCTCTCGCTCCTCTCTCTCTCGCTCTCTGTGGCGCACGCTCTCTCTCTCGCTCTCTGTGGCGCACGCTCTCTCTCTCGCTCTCTGTGGCGCACGCTCTCTCTCTCTCGCTCTCTGTGGCGCACGCTCTCTCTCTCGCTCTCTGTGGCGCACGCTCTCTCTCTCGCTCTCTGTGGCGCACGCTCTCTCTCTCGCTCTCTGTGGCGCACGCTCTCTCTCTCGCTCTCTGTGGCGCACGCTCTCTCTCTCGCTCTCTGTGGCGCACGCTCTCTCTCTCGCTCTCTGTGGCGCACGCTCTCTCTCTCTCGCTCTCTGTGGCGCACGCTCTCTCTCTCTCGCTCTCTGTGGCGCACGCTCTCTCTCTCGCTCTCTGTGGCGCACACTCTCTCTCTCGCTCTCTGTGGCGCACGCGCTCTCTGTGGCGCACGCTCTCTCTCTCGCTCTCTGTGGCGCACGCTCTCTCTCTCGCTCTCTGTGGCGCACGCTCTCTCTCTCGCTCTCTGTGGCGCACGCTCTCTCTCTCTCTCGCTCTCTGTGGCGCACGCTCTCTCTCTCTCTCGCTCTCTGTGGCGCACGCTCTCTCTCTCTCTCGCTCTCTGTGGCGCACGCTCTCTCTCTCTCTCTCTCGCTCTCTGTGGCGCACGCTCTCTCTCTCTCTCGCTCTCTGTGGCGCACGCTCTCTCTCTCTCTCTCGCTCTCTGTGGCGCACGCTCTCTCTCTCTCTCTCGCTCTCTGTGGCGCACGCTCTCTCTCTCTCTCGCTCTCTGTGGCGCACGCTCTCTCTCTCTCTCGCTGTCTGTGGCGCACGCTCTCTCTCTCTCTCGCTCTCTGTGGCGCACGCTCTCTCTCTCTCTCGCTCTCTGTGGCGCACGCTCTCGCTCTCTCGCTCTCGCTCTCACTCTCTCTCTCGCTCTCTCTGGAGCTCTCGCTCTCTCTGGAGCTGGAGCTCTCGCTCGCTCTGGAGCTCTCGCTCTCTCTCTCTGGAGCTCTCTCTCTCTCTCTCTCTGGAGCTCTCTCTCTCTCTCTGGAGCTCTCTCTCTCTCTCTCTCTCTCTCTCTCTCTCTCTCTCTCTCTGGAGCTCTCTCTCTCTCTGGAGCTCTCTCTGGAGCTCTCTCTCTCTCTGGAGCTCTCTCTCTCTCGCTCTCTCTCTCGCTCTCTCGCTCTCTCTGGAGCTCTCTCGCTCTCTCTCTCTCTGGAGCTCTCTCTCTCTCTCTAGAGCTCTCTCTCTCTCTCTCTCTCTCTCTCTCTCTCTCTCTCTCTCTCTCTGGAGCTCTCTGGAGCTCTCTGGAGCTCTCTCTCTTTCTGGAGCTCTCTGGAGCTCTCGCTCTCTCTCTCTCTCTCTCTCTCATCTTCTAATTCACTCTTTCTCTCACCTGTGTTTGACAGGTACTACCGCATGGCAGCCTTGGTATACTACGGTTTCGGTATGACGTCTGATGATGTGTTGTACGATTGCCTTCCACTCTACCACTCCGCAGGTAACGTGCGTGTGCGTGTGTGTGCGTGCATGTGTGTGTGTGTGGTCCGTCCATTGTAATTGTTTCTGAAACACGTGTGCATGTCTTCTCCAGGAAACATTGTTGGCGTGGGGCAGTGCCTGATCCACGGCATGACAGTGGTCATCAAGAAGAAGTTCTCTGCCTCCCGGTTCTGGGACGACTGTGCCAAGTACAACTGCACGGTGAGACAGAGACACGCTGCTAGCTGACTCCCAGCAGCTCAGAGACTGCATGACACATATGTACAGAATAGGAGACCAGTAGAGAGAAGATGCATGTTTTGGGTTACTGCTCTGTTCAACTGTGTTGATGTTTATCTACAGCGATAGCTCAAGGATATTCAGATTTACCATTAGGGTTCAGGGAAAGATCTGTTCAGGTGGTCAAAGTAGTAAAATGTAAATAAGCAGGAAGTCATGTGGGTAGACAGCATTATAAGACTACAGAAGTACCCAAAGACAACAAACTCAGAAGATTTGGGGAATAATAAAATAATATTTAGATCTGTAGATTGGTGTGGGTTCTTCACTTATCTGCACTCGTCTCATTGTGCTGGTGACTGACTGTTCGTCTCTCTGATCCCCAGATTGTCCAGTACATCGGGGAGATATGCCGGTACCTGTTGAACCAGCCGGTAAAGGACATAGAGGGTAAACACAAGGTCCGTATGGCGCTCGGTAACGGCCTGCGCCAGTCCATCTGGGAAGAGTTCACCTCTCGCTTCAACGTACCACAGATAGCAGAGTTCTACGGAGCCACAGAGTGCAACTGTAGCCTGGGAAACTTCGACAACATGGTGAGGCGCTAGGAGGACATTTTGGATCTCACAGCAAAGAGCTGGAAGCAAATGATGATGCTCTCATAGTTTATTTTATGGTATTGTCAGACATTTTGGCTCTGAAGGCCTGCTTTTTCTATAGTGTGTGGTCCCAGGGAATGAACATCTTCTGTGTGTTGATCTTTATTATGGCTCTCACTTCACATCTCAAAGCACATAAAAACAGGTATGGTATTTCATCCTCAAAGTAAAGATGAGGGTATTAGTGGTCAGTGATGGCCTCTGTCACTTTGTATTGAATTTGGACTGCATGTTGTCGGTCTCCATTCTCCCATTGATTTGCTGAATCATAGCTATGGTGTGTCGCAGTTGCTGTAAAGCTGAACAGAGTTTCAGTGGTTTTAGATGGGTTGACGTTAACAGTATGGCATTGTCTCTGTTACAGACAGGAGCATGTGGCTTCAACAGCCAGATCCTCCCCTTCATCTACCCCATCAGACTGGTGAAGGTAGATGAGGAGACCATGGAGCTCATCAGAGGCCCCGATGGCGTCTGCATCCCCTGTGGGCCTGGTACGTCACTACTAGTATAGCTATAGTATTACTCTCTCAGGCCTGGTTGGTTTTAGTATAGTATACCTTAACCCTGACATTCTGAATGCTGTGCAAGCCTGGTATGGGTGAGATGGGCAACTTTGATGGGGGTGGGGGCCGCCCCAAAACATCTGAACTCATCATGAGGGTCCGCAGTTTCTTGTGGGTCTGCCTACCCACATGCCTACCCACATGCCTACCCACATGCCTACCCACATGCCTACCCACCAGCCTACCCACCAGCCTACCCACCAGCCTACCCACCAGCCTACCCACCAGCCTACCCACCAGCCTACCCACATGCCTACCCACATGCCTACCCACATGCCTACCCACATCCCTACCCACATCCGTACCCACATGCCTACCCACAGCTGTACCCACATGCCTACCCACATCCGTACCCACATTCGTACCCACCAGCCTACCCACATCCGTACCCACACATGCAGTCAGAGCCGGGCCCAGTCTTTGGGGGCTCTAAGAAACATGTATGAACTCCAGGCTGAACTACAGGAGATCTCTGAGCAGTTGTGGGCCCCAGAGACGAGGTGTGCCGGCCCACCCTGGCACCCGTCAACCACTACCCCACCTATGGGTTAATTAACCCATAAGGCACAAGGGGGTGTGGTATATGGCCAATATACCATGGCTAAGGGCTGTTCTTAGGCACGACGCAAAGCGGCGTGCTTGGACCACAGGAAGAGTAGCTGCTGCTTTTAAAACAGCTAATGGGGATCATAATAAAATACACAAACTGCCTTGCTGTCCAGGGAACTGAGCAGATGTGAGATCAACATAGCAGCTCTGAGTGAAACGAGGTTAGCTGATGATGGCACCATCATTGAACCAGTAGGTGGCTATAGGTGGAAAGGGAAACAAACGACGAGGACAGAGTACATGGGGTAGACCAACCTTCACGCATCTGCATGACACCTTCTGGCAGAAATGAGCCTTGTGAAAATCAGGATTCCTCTCAACAAGACCAGGCATGCCACAATAATTAGTGCCTACGCACCTACATAACCAAGCCCTGACAATAACCAAGCCCTGACAATAACCAAGCCCTGACAATAACCAAGCCCTGACAATAACCAAGCCCTGACAATAACCAAGCCCTGACAATAACCAAGCCCTGACAATAACCAAGCCCTGACAATAACCAAGCCCTGACAATAACCAAGCCCTGACAATAACCAAGCCCTGACAATAACCAAGCCCTGACAATGTGAAAGAGCAGTTCTACTCAGAGCTAGACGACTAGTCATTCCTTGAGACTTCAATGCTAGGGTTTGATTAATGAATTCTTTAACATTTAAATACAGACATAAGGGCTCCAGCTGGTGTCGCCTCCACATACAATTTAAGACAGTCATCAAGGATAACAAAATAAATCTTAAAAGGTTATTTCCATTGTGGGCAAAGATGGAGTGGGACACTTAAAAAAATAAACAGTTTTTAGACTGTTTCTCCATGTAACCCACATACAAATGAGCATAGTTAGGAGCCATGGGGGATCCCATAGAAGTACCCTTTGTCTGAATAAAGAAAGCATTTAGAAACATGAAGTAGTTGTGTGCGAGTACTATTTCAGCCAATGTTATGCATGCACTGGAAGGTAGTTCATTAGGGTCACGTTGCAGAAGAAAATGTTCCATGGCTTCAATACCGCCCTCTTGTGGAATATTTGTGTATAACAACTCAACATCAAAAGTAACTAATAAAGTATTTTCGGGGAGAGGATCAAGAGATTCAATAATGGGGATAGTTTAAAGACCCTTGCTCCCTTCGGTCTCAACGTAGACGTTGATCTGAAGCCATTCTTGTGATGACTGTGATTGTGCCGTTGTAAATGTTTGTAGGCTTATGTGGCCTAATTGTATCTATGATCGTACGCTATCCGTTTTGTTTTTGAATGCTATTTTAATATGAGACCAATGACATTGTGTATATAGGTCTCATATATGTGATTTTCTGGATTATTGTTTTAGATTCCGTCTCACAGTTGAAGTGTACCTATGATAAAAATGTACAGACCTCTACATGCTTTGTAAGTAGGAAACTGACGATTTTGCAGGTTAATAAATACTTGTTCTCCCCACTGTAAGTAGCACACAGGAGGACATTTTTCTCTGTTAAGACCATTTCCTTTTGCATTTCTAGCCAAACATAAAATGTTCCTGTTTTGATTAATTTAATGGAGTGAGTTAGGTCTGCTCTATACTAAATTAGCATACCCCCTGAGTCCCTTCCCTGTTTCACACCTGGTAGTTTGGTGGATGAGACTACCAGGTCTCTGTAACCTAGAGGGCAACCAGTGGGTCCATCTCCTCTATACCATGTTTCTTGTAGGGTGACAATGTCTGTATTTCTGAGTTCTTTGGTGAAGTCCAGGCTCTTGCTCTTTAGGCCAAAGGCAGATGACCTCAGGCCTTGGATATTCCAGGATGAGATGGAAGGCTTTGTGTTCCATAAAGTGCCCAATGTTAATTGTGTGGTTTGGCCTCAGACCAGTAAGTGTGAGTATGTCTGATGAGTCTGATGAGCATCTGGTACATGCTAGTGTAAGAGTGGGCCTGTTTGCCTGCTCATGGCCTGGGCGTATGTGTGACTTTTCATATTGAGGCCCTCTTTGCGGGAGTGGGGGGTATGGGGTGGGCAAGTGGGGGCGTAGGTCTGATCTGAAGGGGCCTATATGGGGTGGGGGCATGGTTGTTTTTTTTTTTTTTTTTTTGGGGGGGGGGGGGGGGTATTGATTGGATGTGGTGCTGTGGCCTGGATTTAGGTCCTCTATATGTAGGTCCCGCAGGTCTGGGAGAGTGTCTCGCTGGTCTTGGCAGGTGGTCTGTTGATCTGTGGCTCCTGTGTGAGGTGTTGGGGCTGCGGTTGAGGGCAATGTCCTTTAGACTCCGTGCTAAGGTGGGCACTGCTGCCTTGTATATGTGGACCTGGTCATAAAGGCTGTTCAAGTCCAGGGGGGAGTGGTGGGCCAGGGGGGAGTGGTGGGCCAGGGTGGAGTGGTGGGCTAGGTAAACATTTGGTTTTGAGGCACAGTCATGGGAAATACTTGTGTTTGCCCGCCCTAATGTAGCAGGGTGGAGATAACCACTTGTGCATTGGGAAAAGTATAAGCTTTTTCAATCACTCCCTTGAGTGCTGTGGCCACCCTTTCCTGCTGGGCCCTCGGGTTGTTTGTGCATGTGTGTATTATGTGGCTGGGTGACCCTAGTTGGTCCTCAGACAGAAGGTCTAGTGCATGCTGGGTGTTTGGACACCACAGTTTATTTTCTTGTATATATTTCCCATTCGAGTCCATAAGGAACACAAGCCACAGAGTGTGTGTGTGTGTGTGTGTGTGTGTGTGTGTGTGTGTGTGTGTGTGTGTGTGTGTGTGCTTCTTCATTTGTCTATCCTGCTGTGATGTTGAGGCTATGGTCAGGGTCTGAGGTGGGCTGTTCTGCTGACTTCTCTGTGGGGGTGGCCTGTCTCTAATGGGTTGTTCTGTCACACGTCATCGTTCTCACCTTCTCCTCTAGTGTTCTGCTCTTTCTCCAGTTAATGTTGTCTCTCTGTTCTGGTTGAGGGGATGTTGTTGAGCTGGACAATTTTTTTTGGTGTTGGCTGGAGTGTTTTCACCTGCTGTTCCAGCTCCACCTGCTTTACTTCCAGCTGGGTGAATTTTATCCTTCATTTCAATGAGGGACTAGTGCTCTGTGCTGGGAGGTTGACTTTCCTCTTGGGGTTACTCATCTGTGGGGTTGAGTAAGGAAGAGGTCTGACACGCTCGGTATCTTTCTCAGGAGAGAGCTTCTCCTGCTGTGCTCCCTCTATGATTATGAGAAAGTCCAGCTGAAACTGTTTTGGGATTGCCCTGTACCAATACTGTTCCAGACTTGTACAGGTTGACATTGGCTGACTCGGTCATTGTTGAATATTATCCTGAGTTTCTACCCTTTGTGAACACCCCCCCCCTGTTAACAGAGGGGTAGTGTGTTAATATAGCTCTGTGCCATGCCAGGGGATGGTCTGTGTGGAAAATTAAGTTGCTTCAGGTCGGGGGACCATTTTTATAGCAGTCAGCAAAAGTGTATTTTTATTTTCCATAAGGAGCTTATTTTGTCCTCTTTCCATGGCTTCTCATTTTTTACATCCAGGGGGTACTGTATTGTAATGACCTCTGCACAGAGGGAGGGGGCGTCAAAGGCCTCTGCAATTGGGTGGGTGAAGCTGTGAAGCTTTGACACCTCTCACAAACCTCAGTGCTAATTGAAGTTGCAGACGGATCTGTTCAACTCCACATGACATCAACATGGTAGCAGCATAAAACATGGACAAACATTATTGGGCTAACAACAGTAGATGGGCCAATGTGTACATGCACATTTCCAGATATCATCAGCAGTAATACAGTTAGGGCACGGTAGAGGACCGGGAGCGCTCAAATTAAATACATATTTTTGTAATGTCTAGGCTTTAAAAGTAGCTTCAGACTAAAAATTAGTCACTCAGTTCCAGGTTGGATGGTGTTTTCAGGTTTCCGTTGTGCTTCTTTTCCTGGTTGTTGGGTTTTCAAGAGCACTTGCTGTATAGTCCTTGGGAATAAGAATCTTTGGTAGTAGGAATCCTTCCATGTAATTTTGTCCAAAATCATGTTGTAGGTTTGGAGTTTTGATTTGGAGTGAAAGTTGTGGAGGGGGTAGTATCCTGTATATGTCCTTGTGGAAAAATCCAAGTTTATCGATCTCTCTCGCTCTCTCTCTAGGTGAGCCCGGCCAGTTGGTAGGCAGGATCAATCAGAAAGACCCCCTGAGAAGGTTTGACGGCTACGTGAACGAAGGAGCCAACAGCAAGAAGACTGCTAACAGTGTCTTCAAGAAGGGAGACACTGCCTATCTCTCAGGTGAGAAGCTATTTAACTTTATAGACTGAGAGAGACTTTATTTGTCTGTCTTTCTCTCCCTCACACATTCTGACAGTGAGGTGTTGAGGTATCTACTACGGCGCTTTACCTTGGCCCAGTCAAAGATGACTGCATTTCACAAGTCTCTGTCTGGATAACAGTGGTATTTGTTACTGAGTGGACTGTCCTGGCTAAATAAAAATGGTGGTCCTCATCATGGACCCATATGGTGACATGTACTTTTACAAACGCACAGCTTTGTTACTGATCTGTTTGCTTTCTCTCTCCAGGCGACGTCCTAGTCATGGACCAGTATGGTTACATGTACTTTAAGGATCGTACAGGGGACACGTTCCGTTGGAAGGGAGAGAACGTGTCGACCACAGAGGTGGAGGGAACACTGAGCCGTCTGCTGGACATGATGGACGTGGTAGTCTACGGAGTGGAGGTGCCAGGTACAGTAACCACTCCAAACCACCACACAGCTCTTTTTTTCACCATTGTCTGTATTGATTTTCAATTTACAACAATGGGGACATTGTCTTTGTTATCCTGACACCAAAACCAATCATACAACTGGGCCTCCACTGCCCAAACTGGTACAACAGTTCTCATACACAGAGTATTATAGTTTCCCCAAAGAAAGGTTCTTAGCTAGCCTGTCACCTACTTTCTGTCTGACAACTCCGCTCCGACCATTGATGTTTCTTCTGTGTGAACAAGCGAAATGCGCAAAGTGAAGCGCTTTGCTGTTCTACGAGTGGTGTGGGACGGCGTGGTCGAGAGATAAAGTACCCTGTTAGCTACAAAGCTTAAGGGAAACTCACCCCAGATCCCCAGTTTTGGTGAAAGGAGGAGAAGAAAGTGCCTAAGAAGAACTATCCCACTGGGCACAAACGTCTATTCAACATCTGTTCCATGTTGGTTCAACATAATTTCATTGAAAGGACGTGAAAACAACGTTGATTCAACCAGTGTGTGTCCAGTGGGATAGTGCTCTGAATTTCAATGGATTATCAAGGGGGTGTGCTTTGCTTGCACTTTCTATTTGAAGGATGTTAACTGTGTAGCCTGCTGGTCGTAATGTGAAGAGCACTAAAGCAGCAGCGAACTGGGTTTGGGCTGTGTGGCCCATGACGTCATCACTACAGCATGTTTTCAAGGCAATTCCAACTGTCTCCTTGGTTCTTACAGCAGTTGTGAAATACTTGATGATGTAGATGCAGATGCCTGTTAGCATCAATTAATTGTCAGTGATAAAAAAAAAATCATCAGAAATAATCTTAACATGTTTTATAGTGCTGATGGGACTATACCACCTTCTTACACTGAACAAAAATATAAACGCAACATGTAAAGTGTTGGTCCCATGTTTCATGATCTGAAATAAAAGATCGCAGAAATTGTCCATATGCACAAAAAGCTTACTTCTCTCAAATTTTGTGCACACATTTGTTTACACCCCTGTTAGTGAGCATTTATTCTTTGCCAAGATAATCCATCCACCTGACAGGTGTGGCATATCAAGAAGCTAATTAAACACCATGATCATTACACAAGTGCACCTTGTGCTGGGGACAATAAAAGGCCACTCTAAAATGTGCAGTTTTGTCACACAACACAATGTCAAAGATGTCTCAAGTTGAGGGAGCCTGCAATTTGCATACCGACTGCAGCAATGTCAATCAGAGCTGTTGCCAGATCTTTTCATGTTAATTTGACTCTACCATAAAGCCATAAGTGATTTTAAAACAGAGTTTAATTGCTGTGATAGGAGATAACTGAGGATGGATCAACAACATTGTAGTTACTCTACAATGCTAACATAAATAACAGTGAAAAGAAAGCTTGTACAGAATACAAAATATTCCAAAACATGTGTCCTGTTGACAACAAGGCACTAAAGTAATACTGCAAAAAATGTGGCAAAGAAATAAACTTTTTGTTCTGAATACAACGCGTTATGTTTGGGGCAAACGCATCACTGAGTACCACTCTTCATATTTTCAAGCATGGTGGTGGTTGCATCATGTTATGGGTATGCTTGCCATCGGCAAGGAGTAGGGAGTTTAGGATAAAAAAATAAATGGAATAGAGCAAAGCACAGGCAAAATCCTATAGGTAAATCTGGTTCAGTCTGCTTTCCAATAGACACTGGGAGACCTTCACCTTTCAGTAGGACAATTACCTAAAACACAAGGCAAAATATACACTGAAGTTGCTTACCAAGATGACATTGAATGTTCCGGAGTGGCCTTGTTATAGTTTTCACTTAAATTGGCTTGAAAATCTATGGCAAGTCTGTTTAGCAATGATCAAAAACCAACTTGACAGAGCTTGAATATTTGGACCATCTACAGTGGGGAGAACAAGTATTTGATACACTGCCGATTTTGCAGGTTTTCCTACTTACAAAGCATGTAGAGGTCTGTCATTTTTATCATAGGTACACTTCAACTGTGAGAGATGGAATCTAAAACAAAAATCCAGAAAATCACATTGTATGATTTTTAAGTAATTCATTTGCATTTTATTGCATGACAAGTATTTGATCACCTACCAACCAGTAAGAATTCCGGCTCTCACAGACCTGTTAGTTTTACTTTAAGAAGCCCTCCTGTTCTCCACTCATTACCTGTATTAACTGCACCTGTTTGAACTCGTTACCTGTATAAAAGACACCTCTCCACACACTCAATCAAACAGACTCCAACCTCTCCACAATGGCCAAGATCAGAGCTGTGTAAGGACATCATGGATAAAATTGTAGACCTGCACAAGGCTGGGATGGGCTACAGGACAATAGGCAAGCAGCTTGGTGAGAAGGCAACAACTGTTGGTGCAATTATTAGAAAATGGAAGAAGTTCAAGCTGGATACTTATCTCCCTCACTAACTATAAGCATCAGCTGTCAGAGCAGCACTGCACCTGTACACAGCCCATCTGTAAATAGCCCACCCAACTACCTCATCCCCATATTGTTATTTTTTTTCTCTTTTGCACACCAGTATTTCTACTTGCACATCATCTGCACATCTATCACTCCAGTGTTTAATTGCTAAATTGTAATTATTTAGCCACTGTGGCCTATTTATCGCCTTAACTCCCTAATCTCACTACTTTTATACACACTGTATATAGATTTTTCTATTATGTTATTGACTGTGAGTTTGTTTATCCCATGTGTAACTGTGTTTTTGTCATTTTGCTTTATCTTGGCCAGGTCGCAGTTGTAAATGACAACTTGTTCTCAGCTGGCCTACCTGGTTAAATAAAGAGAGAGGACTAAATGTGTAAAAAGTTGGTGTGAATACTTTCTGAAATCACTGTTTTCTGATGCGTGTGTCTGGGGCAGAGGGGACTGTGTGACTTAACTCGAACCCCTGTAGCAAGCTGAGGGCTTTATACAATCATAAATGTTTCCTTTGCATGTCTCAGGGGCTGAGGGGAAGGCTGGGATGGCCGCCGTAGCAGATCCAGAGAGATCTACAGACCTGGAGAAGTTTGGGAAGGATCTAGAGAAAGCTCTGCCACCCTACGCACGACCCGTCTTCCTACGCTTCCTCAAAGAGGTCAACAAGACAGGTGGGTGCAGTTGGTCATGTATACAGTATCTGTTACTTATGTTATACACTGAGTATACAAAACATTCCGGAACACCTTCCTAATATTGAGTTGCACCCCCTCTTTTGCTCTCAGAAGAGCCTCAATTCGTCAGGTCATGGACTCTACAACGTGTTGAAAGCGTTCCACAGGGAAGCTGGCCCATGTTGACTCCAATGCTTCCCCCAGTTGTCAAGTTGGCTGGATGTCCTTTGGGTGGTGGACCGTCCTTAATACACAGGGGAAACTGTTGAACATGAGAAACCCAGCAGCGTTGTAGTTCTTGACACAAACCAGTGCGCCTGGTACCTACTACCATACCCTGTTAAAAGGCACTTAAATCATTTGTCTTGCCCATTCACCCTCAATGGCACACATACACAATCCATGTCTCAAGGCTTAAAAGTCCTTCTTTAACCTGTCTCCTCCCCTTCATCTACACTGATTTGAAGTGGATTTAACAAGTGACATCAATAAGGGATTATAGGGGGCCTCCCAAGTGGTGCAGCGGTCGCCATGCTAGAGGCATCACTACAGACCCGGGTTCGATCCCAGGCCGGGGTAGGGAAGGGTTTGGCCGGCCGGGATGTCCTTGTCCCATCGGGCTCTAGCGACTCCTGTGGCGCATGCAGGCTGACTACGGTCGCCAGTTGTACGGTGTTTCCTCCGTCACGTTGGTACGGCTGGCTTCCGGGTTAAGTGAGCAGTGTGGCTTGGCAGGGCCGTGTTTCAGAGGAGTTAAATTGGGGGTAAAAAAAAGTATAAATAATAAGGGATCATCGCTTTCACCTGGATTCACCTAGTCAGTTTGTCATGGAAAGAACAGGTGTTCCTAATGTTTTGTACACTCAGTGTATATTGTATCCTCTCCTCAGGGGGAGGTCAGGGACTGTATTCAAGAAGTGATGAAGTAGGACTGTGGATCTAGGATCAGGTCCCTTCTGTCCATATAATCTTATTCATATTGAACTAAAAATACAAAACTGATCCTGTATTAGCTGTTCTACTTGAGTCTAATTCAACCCCCCTCTTGCTCCTCCTCCAGGCACCTATAAGTTCCAGAAGACAGACATGCGGCAGGACGGTTTTGACCCCAGCATGGTATCAGACAAACTGTACTTCCTGGACCCCACCAGGGGGCGCTATGTAGAGCTGCATCAGGAGCTCTACAGCAGCATCATCTCAGGGAAGCAGAAACTGTAACTGTGAGATCTGATCACTCTTACCACCCCCCCCCAAAAAAAGAATTATCACCCCCATCCACCCACACACACACACACACACACACACACACACACACACACACACACACACACACACACCCTATTCCTGAAGTCACTCTCCCAACCCCAGAGAAACTCTTAACTCTTACAACCCACCTCTCTGCTCTCTCTAAGCCCACACCCCTCGTTACTTCAGTGACCACAGTGAGGGGCAGCTGGCTCATCCAGGTCACATGACAAGCCAATCTGACACCATATCCCACGATAGACCTAGAGCGACCTTTGACCTCTAAAGGCACCCAAGAGCTTGACCTTGAACTTGACCTGCCCTGGAGCTATAGGAACGCTCGCTGGAAGGACACAGCTCGCTGGCTGAGAGGGGTGTGTGGCATGTCCAGAATGCAAAAACATAGTAACTTACTCCAAATGTAAGAGTCCTAGCTATAGGAACTTGACACAGTGAAAGAACTTGAATTGATTGAAGGAAACAGTCCTGTTGGTCTGTCGGTTTGTCCGTCTCATGTTGAGGTCATTCCCTCATAGGTCCAACCTGCACACTGCCCAGTCAGTGACCAGTGGCTTCTGTTGTGACACAAAATGGCCGATTTTGGTTTTAGTGGTGTTGACTCGGCACATCCATGTTAGACATACAGTACAGCTAACCTGAAACTGATGGATTTAAGTGCAATAGGGCTCCAGCAGTGGCAGTTTACAGCTGTGAAGAAGCTCTCTATTATATTAAATGTCTGCATTATACCAAATATATTTAATTTGTAGAATAGTCTTTACACGTTTTAAAACAAAAGGATGATTGTATGTTCAAGTTCCTGATAATATTCAAATTCTAATCATGTTTTGCTATATCCACAATTGTGCTCGGCTTTCTCCTGACCTCACCCACTAGGGGTGCTCCTCCTAGTCTTCAACTATAGAATCTACAGACCAACTCCCAGCTGCTGGAGCACCAATAACTCTTACAGTTTCAAACCTGGTTCTGAATGTTCTGATTCTGGGTAGAAGATTCAGATTCTGAATGTTCTGATTCTGGGTAAATTCGTTTTTTTTTTGTCTGTGTCAACATTGTGCAGGTTGGGCCCAATGGATTGGCTTCGTCTTGTATGGCACAGTAGACATTTTAAAGCTTGCCGAAGAGCGTGCTGAAGTGAAAAGCACTAACCTCCTCTGTCTCTGAGGTGTTGTTGAGGATAATACTCTGGTGCTACTGACAGAAGGAGACTCTGACTCTGGTGCAGCAAGCCAAATGATCTAAACCAGGCCTTTCCAACCCTGTTCCTGGAGAGTTACCATCCTGTAGGGTTTCACTCCAACCATAATCTAGCACACCTGATTCTAATAATTGATAAGCTGAATCAGGTCAGTTAAAACTGGGGTTGGAACAAAAACCTACAGGAGGGTAGCTCTCCAGGAACAGGGTTGGAGAGATCTAATTTAAAGATGGTCCTTGCTCGAAGGGGGAAGAGGAGAGGAAAAGAGAAGAGAGAGAGAATATTATTTTTGTTATTGTTTGTTCTTCTACTTTCTTGTTTCATCTTCTCAGCAGCATGAATGATCAACATAGAGTACTGTGCCTTTACTGTGAGTTTACCCTCTCAGATTCACAGACCCTGTTCCCATCACCCCCTACCCTAACACTTCACTCCCTACAGTCCCCATCACCCCCTACCCTAACACTTCACTCCCTACAGTCCCTACCCTAACACTTCACTCCCTACAGTCCCATCACCCCCTACTGTCCCATAGCACCCTACTCCCTCACTCTCCTCACCCCCTACTGTCCCATAGCACCCTACTCCCTCACTCTCCTATCACTCCCTTGTCTGTCCTCTGTCCCTATCATCAGGTACTAACCCACATTTCCCATTCACTTTTATTCAGCACCCCAATTCTGTTGTACCCTAACCCATGATCACTCCTGTTAGGCATGTCTCCCAACCTCTCACCCAGTCTCCCAACCTCTCATCCAGTCTCTCACCCAGTCCCTCAAACGCTCACCCTTCCCAGGCACCTCTGTTTGATCCTTGCTTCTCTTGTTATGGCTAGACATTCCTCTCGGTCTGTCATGATGTTATTCCCTCAGCTCCGAGGACATGACGTGTGATTAACGACAGTCACCTCCCCAGCTCTCGTACCGTCGGCAGTACTCTACGTGATGGGTCACCATGTCCTCTCAAAACAAACAAATTATGAGCCGGTTTCGTCAACCAAATATCCTGTCTGTGTGAAATCGAAGGTGGAGACCGAGGCACAATGATTCTCCTTGTCTTCTGTCTGGTGTGTCTCTTGTCGTGTTACACGGGCACACCTCGCTGATGAGGAAGAGGAAGTGACAACATAGTTCTCCAGCTCCACCCATCAGTATCAGTGTATTTATTACTAGTGATGATCGTTTCATTTGTCAAATGTTTGAGGAAGAAAAATGTTTAATTAAGGGGGGGGGGGGGGGGGGGGGGTAAATGTTGGCAAAGAAGAGTATATACATTTTGGGGTTATATGAGAATGCTGCTTTGACTCTAGTGATCCTGGGGTGTCAAATGGTAGTATGACCACGAGGTGGCGCCTGACTGGGCAGCCCCAGAGGAGTCCAAATGGGCATTGGGCAATATTCTGAAGTGGCTTCCTTTCCTTGTCTCCTTTCCTCCATCTGCACTGATCTGAAAGGAGTGGAGGTGAAAAATAGCCATATTGTTTACACCTATGCTGTTGAAGCAGAGGAGACGAGGAGAGGAATCTGTTTTAGACTATTGAGATTCACCTCCTCTCTACCCTAGATGTTTCCATTCCCACTTTTTCTCATTTTAAATTATTATTTTATAAAGTATTAGTCATTCTTGATCTGATTGTGCATTGACTGTGTCGCGGCTATGCATTGCATTTGTTAGTTATTTTCTGTGTGTGAAATCAAAGCTTTGATGTCTCAGGGTTCTGGAAGTGAGTGAAGGGTTTCCGTTGGTTTATATGTCTACCTGTTTGACTGTAACCAGAACCCAAACCTATGACGGCACCAGCCCACTGTCTTATGACACTGAGTAGAGACAGACTGTCGTCTGTCACAGGCTCTTTGAGGTTATGTGTCTTTGGGACGGTTTCCTGGACACAGATTAAGCCTAGTCCTGGACTGAAACATGTCTCCATTGAATATGCTTTTTAGGGAAACCAACCCCCTATGTCTGTCAAACCAATGGGAGCTATAGTAGTGTGAGAGAGTGACAGGGTGTTGGTCACATCTTTAACCAGAGGGAGGCTGTGTTTCCCACAAAAATCCTCTTTGCTGCTGCCTACTGCTACCCATAGAGATGGATAAAGGACTCATCTTTGTATCTGCGCCATTATAATGCCTATGGCAGCATGGAGTAGTCTCCATTAGGAAGTAGTCAATTTTCTTATTCACGATTGGCCGATCCCTCCTGATGACCCGGTTGGACATGACTCCAACAGGGTCTCCAGGATGGCTCAGTCAATAAAGTTGGAAGTCCCACCCAGTTGACTACATTCAAATTGTGGAAGCCTTCAATGGCGCTGCCCATGCTAACATGGCCTTTTGGCCACTAGAGGCCTCTATCATTCTCTAGTACAGTGGTCACCAACCTTTTCTGAGTCAAGATCACTTTCTGATTCAAAATGCAAGCTGAGATTTACCACTCATATTTATTTTTTAAATGTAAGCCTATGCAACATTAACCAATTAAAAACTGTTCTGTAGTAATGAGGTTTGCAGTAGGTTATGGGCCGAAGACACTATCACTGTATATTGGCTACGCTTGACTTACCCTGCCAATGTTGTTCTTCTCAGACCATTTTGAAATTCTATATTTTTTAAATGTGGTATATGATAATTGGTCATTTGTAATTGTTGTATTCATTGTGAGGCACAGCTCAGGCTCATGGCCTGCATCTGATGGTCAGTCTGAGGTGAGAGTGACACAGTCCAGCTGAAACTCAAGTAGCACTGCATTATTTCTGTCTCATGCACCAATTTATGTTGTTACTCCTATGACCAGAGAAAGTGAAATATTCCTTGATATTAAAAAAGACAAGCTGCTAATAATAACAACGCAAGCTTATTGAAACACTTTGCTATGCTCATTCATTACAGCTGCAGTACAGCTGCATGTTTTGAAATCTCACAGATGGCTCAGATCACTGTGCAGTCATGGTGATCTCAGCTATCTGATTGGCCAGTGGTTGGCCTATAGGTGCCCTTGATTTGCTCTCTGGGCTGGCCGGGTAGGCGGAGTATTACCTTCAGACACATGAAATGGTTAAAAACACTTGGCCTTCCCAGCGCTAGGGCTGCTGAATCAAGTGCACCTCCCGCCAACAGCACTAAATAAAACCAAACAATAGGAACGCAAGGCTTTATCGTTGTTTTTTTTTAACCGAAATATTTGGTGATCGACTAGGAATGCCTTGGAGATCGAATTGTCCATCACGATCGACCGGTTGGTGACCACTGCTCTAGTGCTACCATACCAGTGAACCTTCATTCCATAAGAGTAACCATTATGTCCCTAAGTGTATTAAAGAATGTCTGATGTATTTATAAAATCAATGCATTGCTCTTCTATAGTACTGGGATTATGGCTAATGAATAAAACAGATTGATGAATGGAAACAGTCTGTTATCCACTGTGTTGTATTAAACAGTCTCAAAGGGCCATTAAGTAATGGGCTATACCATGCTTTTTCATCATCCTTCACATCAGTTATATGGTATGCTTGAGCCAATCGTGAGGCCTGATGCTATGAGAAACAGGAAGTAAGATATAGCACTAGAAGCCTGCATTGAATATATTTGTTTTTGTTTTTTTGTTTTTTTTTACACCTTTTTCTCAATGCACTCTAGCCCCTTGATCTGTCAAGAAAACTGCATCAGACACCTAAACCTATCATGGGGTAGTGTGCATTGTGTGGGCAACAAAACATCTTTCTCCTAACTGATGATTGATTGGGCCATAATTCTGTATCTCTGGTCAGAAAGAATCACTCCAGTTCAGAAATAATAATACCCTGTTCTTCTCACTGACCTGGCCTCATGATGCACATTTAATTTGTCTTGTTTTTCTGTTCTGTTGTGGTACTCAGGAACAATGAGCAATGGCAGAGAAGGGAAGGTGTGTGTTACTTTGTTGGACAGGCTGCCATGCTTAGTATGTCATACTGTGTGTGAGGTGTGTGTTGTCTGCAACACACTGACGTCATCTTGTATCTAAAAGACTAGCTGGCTGTAAATCATGCATTTAAAAAAAACATTGCCAACAGCAAATCCATATTAATAAAAAGTATTTAAATTGTTTGATTGTTAATTGTTGTATTGTTGAAGGCAGAAGGTTGAGAGACCAGACTCATACATGTCATCATGCCGCTTTCTCCATTCTTTCATCTGCTTGCTTTCATTACCCAGGGTGCATCAGTGAAGGGCCTGCTCTGCTTCAACAAGGCATTTCACATCACACCATCTGGGTAACTCCATCAGTGTGAACTCATCTTTGAGGGGAAACGATTAACTTCATTTTAAGAGGGCAATAGGGAACCCTCTTTGCCTGCCAGTCAGTCTGTTGTCAGCAGGTGGCGTGTAACTTTGACGGGGAACAGCAACCGCTGATTTGGCCTCATTTTTTTGGCTTGCTCCTCAAGAATTGCTGGTGACCATGACAGAAGCAAAACATGAGTTGGGTTGGGGGTGTGGTTTGATGTGGGTGTTTCTTGGGTATGTCCTTGCCACCACCAAGACACACCCATCTGTCAGAACCTTGTCTGCAGCTGTCCCCCTCACATACAACAGGGGTTCCCTGATCCTGGTGCAGAATACACAGGGTTTTCCCTCCTCATTTTGACTGATAACATTCAATTCAATAATACAAATAGACAATACAAGTCAAATTTGTGTCTAGTAACATTTTAATGCCGAGTACCAGGTCTCTCTCCATTCAGAGACGTCAGTATCAAGCCCGTCTGTCTCCATGTGCTGGCTCTATACATGTTTCTGTGAATGCATACACACAGAGTCACTGTTCTATTACCAAAGGCAGTTAGGATAGGTCATATCTGAAACACAAACAGGTACTATGTTGAAGTATGAACAAGTCAGATAAAACCTACCCTATTATGGTCTGCCCATCAAGTGACTGAGGACGCCGGCTGGCAAAACCATCTCTAGTCCATCTGTAAAAATAGGCAGAGTTCATCAGTGACACATGGAATCAAAAGGGACTCTGCATCTGTAGAAACACACACAGTCACTGTTCTATTACCAATGGCAGTAATGGATAGGTGATATCGGACAAACAAACAGGTACTACGTTGAGGTTTGAACAGGTCAGACTAAACCTACCTAATTCTGTTGTCATCGACGACCATCGGTGAGTAGGCTGGAGGTGAGGTCTTTGCCAGAGCCCCATTGATGAGAATAGCAGCATAGATCAGCTCCTGGCCCCTCATCAAAGATACTGGTTGGTCACACACACAGAGCACTGATTACATTATCAATGGTGGTTATGATTAGCCTGGTGAAACCAACCTGATCGCTGTGTTCACCTGTCAAAGGAATTTAACAATTCCTATGGAATTTAACAATTCCTATATATATATTCATTAACCAATTAAATTTAAATAACTTAAACTTTAAATAACTGTTTCTAAGAATTTGTTAGATCCTCATTTGCATAAAATAGACAGAGACCAGTCTATCAAGATAAGCCAATAGCATTATATGGTGAACACAGGGCTCAGGTTGGTTCCACCTGGTTAGGTAATGACCTGGACATTATATGGTGAACACAGGACTCAGGTTGGTTCCACCTGGTTAGGTTATGACCTGGACATTATATGGTGAACACAGGGCTCAGGTTGGTTCCACCTGGTTAGGTTATGACCTGGACATTATATGGTGAACACAGGGCTCAGGTTGGTTCCACCTGGTTAGGTAATGACCTGGACATTATATGGTGAACACAGGGCTCAGGTTGGTTCCACCTGGTTAGGTAATGACCTGGACATTATATGGTGAACACAGGGCTCAGGTTGGTTCCACCTGGTTAGGTAATGACCTGGACATTATATGGTGAACACAGGGCTCAGGTTGGTTCCACCTGGTTAGGTTATGACCTGGACATTATATGGTGAACACAGGGCTCAGGTTGGTTCCACCTGGTTAGGTTATGACCTGGACATTATATGGTGAACACAGGGCTCAGGTTGGTTCCACCTGGTTAGGTTATGACCTGGACATTATATGGTGAACACAGGGCTCAGGTTGGTTCCACCTGGTTAGGTAATGACCTGGACATTATATGGTGAACACAGGGCTCAGGTTGGTTCCACCTGGTTAGGTTATGACCTGGACATTATATGGTGAACACAGGGCTCAGGTTGGTTCCACCTGGTTAGGTTATGACCTGGACATTATATGGTGAACACAGGGCTCAGGTTGGTTCCACCTGGTTAGGTAATGACCTGGACATTATATGGTGAACACAGGGCTCAGGTTGGTTCCACCTGGTTAGGTAATGACCTGGACATTATATGGTGAACACAGGGCTCAGGTTGGTTCCACCTGGTTAGGTTATGACCTGGACATTATATGGTGAACACAGGGCTCAGGTTGGTTCCACCTGGTTAGGTAATGACCTGGACATTATATGGTGAACACAGGGCTCAGGTTGGTTCCACCTGGTTAGGTAATGACCTGGACATTATATGGTGAACACAGGGCTCAGGTTGGTTCCACCTGGTTAGGTAATGACCTGGACATTATATGGTGAACACAGGGCTCAGGTTGGTTCCACCTGGTTAGGTAATGACCTGGACATTATATGGTGAACACAGGGCTCAGGTTGGTTCCACCTGGTTAGGTTATGACCTGGACATTATATGGTGAACACAGGGCTCAGGTTGGTTCCACCTGGTTAGGTAATGACCTGGACATTATATGGTGAACACAGGGCTCAGGTTGGTTCCACCTGGTTAGGTAATGACCTGGACATTATATGGTGAACACAGGGCTCAGGTTGGTTCCACCTGGTTAGGTAATGACCTGGACATTATATGGTGAACACAGGGCTCAGGTTGGTTCCACCTGGTTAGGTAATGACCTGGACATTATATGGTGAACACAGGGCTCAGGTTGGTTCCACCTGGTTAGGTAATGACCTGGACATTATATGGTGAACACAGGGCTCAGGTTGGTTCCACCTGGTTAGGTTATGACCTGGACATTATATGGTGAACACAGGGCTCAGGTTGGTTCCACCTGGTTAGGTAATGACCTGGACATTATATGGTGAACACAGGGCTCAGGTTGGTTCCACCTGGTTAGGTAATGACCTGGACATTATATGGTGAACACAGGGCTCAGGTTGGTTCCACCTGGTTAGGTAATGACCTGGACATTATATGGTGAACACAGGGCTCAGGTTGGTTCCACCTGGTTAGGTTATGACCTGGACATTATATGGTGAACACAGGGCTCAGGTTGGTTCCACCTGGTTAGGTAATGACCTGGACATTATATGGTGAACACAGGGCTCAGGTTGGTTCCACCTGGTTAGGTTATGACCTGGACATTATATGGTGAACACAGGGCTCAGGTTGGTTCCACCTGGTTAGGTAATGACCTGGACATTATATGGTGAACACAGGGCTCAGGTTGGTTCCACCTGGTTAGGTAATGACCTGGACATTATATGGTGAACACAGGGCTCAGGTTGGTTCCACCTGGTTAGGTAATGACCTGGACATTATATGGTGAACACAGGGCTCAGGTTGGTTCCACCTGGTTAGGTTATGACCTGGACATTATATGGTGAACACAGGGCTCAGGTTGGTTCCACCTGGTTAGGTAATGACCTGGACATTATATGGTGAACACAGGGCTCAGGTTGGTTCCACCTGGTTAGGTAATGACCTGGACATTATATGGTGAACACAGGGCTCAGGTTGGTTCCACCTGGTTAGGTAATGACCTGGACATTATATGGTGAACACAGGGCTCAGGTTGGTTCCACCTGGTTAGGTAATGACCTGGACATTATATGGTGAACACAGGACTCAGGTTGGTTCCACCTGGTTAGGTTATGACCTGGACATTATATGGTGAACACAGGACTCAGGTTGGTTCCACCTGGTTAGGTAATGACCTGGACATTATATGGTGAACACAGGGCTCAGGTTGGTTCCACCTGGTTAGGTAATGACCTGGACATTATATGGTGAACACAGGGCTCAGGTTGGTTCCACCTGGTTAGGTAATGACCTGGACATTATATGGTGAACACAGGGCTCAGGTTGGTTCCACCTGGTTAGGTAATGACCTGGACATTATATGGTGAACACAGGGCTCAGGTTGGTTCCACCTGGTTAGGTAATGACCTGGACATTATATGGTGAACACAGGGCTCAGGTTGGTTCCACCTGGTTAGGTTATGACCTGGACATTATACGCATCTAAGAAGTAGAAAACAACAAATAATGCCAGTTTATATACATTATGTTTCATTACTGGGGTTTCAAATGTATCAAAGTAATGAAGTGGGTTACCTTCTGTATTTGTACAAAATGATGAGCCTGTGAAAGCTGTTGTCGATGACAGGTTTGTCTAACCGGATACTTGCCAACAGCTGGCTGACTGATCCGTTCATTGTTATGCTCACAGTGAAGTCTTCACTATGCTGCATGTTCTGCTGCCATCTGTACATCTCTCCAACAACTGCAACATGCAATCTGATGAGGTGGTGTTGGCTGGGAGGGCCTGTGACAGGGTGATATAATAGACAGCCAAGTGGTAAATTGCATTTTGTTCTAAATAAAGGACAAAGCTTTTCGCTAATGCACTTCACACCCAAAATAACTATGTTAAAGGCATCTTCTTGGCTGGGGAATTAGTCTACTAGCTAGTTTATCAAGCCGGGTTTTTTTTAATACAACTTTTCACATTACACACATTACCTGTTCGTTGTTGACAAAGCCGTCTGTCATCAGGGCAGTAACTCTGGTCACTATGAGAGGCTTCATGATGTCCTTTTCATAGGAGTCGAGGGAGACTCTGGCATCAACGGAGGAGGTGCCACAAGGGTATTTGTGTTGCATGACACACTTTTACTCTGAGATCCTGCCTGACAAGCTGCGAAAATAGTTGGCGAACAGTGAATTAAATTATTTTTAGAGGTCGCTAAACCATAGCTATCACATGTTATGTGATGATACCCACCTTTGCTAGTTCTGGTAAGTTCCGGCATTCTGTTCATAACCAGGGGATCTGTCTGGCACCAAACTGTACATTTTGTCTAATCGAGTCAACGATTGTCATCATCCCTAAAATAGCTTAAGAAATAACGTAATCACGTTTTGAAGTTATTTCTATGCTTTACAGATGTAGACTGACTGGCTCAGGATTGGATTCAAGCCGGTGACGCCGTTACACTGTACAACCAACTGTGACATGTTACGCTATGGCCCTGGGTTGGTTAAGTTTGTTGCTGCTAGTGAGTACACTTTTGTAGTCAGACACGAGTTAGCTACAGTAGAGGTGTATCCAATATTTATTTGTGCCCTAGACATGGGTTGCACCTCCTAGGCTAACATGACTGTTTCGTCAAAATTACTTAGTAACATTGCCTAAGTAGTCAAATAATTAGTAGAAAACACCTTTTCCATTTTATGATTTTGTTAAATGTAAACACCCACCTAATTATGATAACATTTGAAAAAAATGATAATATGGAAAAGGTGTTTCACACAAGTACATGTGAATTGGACATTTGTTTTTTGAACATCCCACTCCCCCCGAGAGACCCTCAGAGAGTGGGGTCATGGCCAGGGATCAGCCATTTCTGACAGCGACCCTGGAACAATTAGGGTTAAGTGCCTTGCTCAAGGGCACATAGACAGATTTTTCACCTAGTCAGCTCGGGCATTTGAACCTGTAACCTTTCAATTACTGGCCCAACGTTCTTAACCGCTAGGCTGCCAACCACCTTTTCTGCTCAATAGTGTCCTTCAGGAAGGCCACGTAAACCACGGTTGTTGGCTGTGCAACGTGCTGGAAGCATGTATTTCATGGTCCGTCTCAAATGGCCGTGATCCTTTGACCGCATTGGGGGCGATGAAACAACGGAGGCCAATTCAATGAAGGAAAGCGAAGTGGACAGAGGGGGGATTTGCACGTGGAGCTTGGCATAGAGGGGGTATGATTTGTTGACATAATTGTAATCCAAACCCAACCTACTCGCTGTGATGCACTGAGCTTGAAAACTCTGTTTTAGACAAGACTGACTTTATGGCCAAAATTATCCTATTTACATTTTGTAGTACATTTTGTAGTACATTTTGTAGTACATTTTGTAGTACATTTTGTAGTACATTTTGTAGTACATTTTGAATAAATATTTTGAATAAATGCTTCTGACTCATATCAAAACACAAGCAGTTTTCCAAGGAATTAGTTGGTCACTTTGACCTCTAGTCTGTGAGTCTTTTATTTAAATAAGTTCTTAGTAATCGACATGTTACCCTACCCCACATGTTCAGTACTCTGTTTGTTATTGGCTGTCTGATAGGGAAGGGAATGGTGTGTCCCAGTGGTGGTGGGGACAGGGTAGCATTAGGACAGAGGCTGAGGCTGAACCCAAAGCAAACAGTGCTAGGGGTCAAAGGGTTGCAACACTGACAGGATGACTAGCGATGCACGCCAAGTTCCCTCCGCCCATGGGGGAGACACACTGGACAACCACGGACATACAACTGCCTTATGAGATACATGTCTTGCTGCCAGATTTACAGACTCTTCCTGTTGTTGACGCTGTTGAAAGAGTCAAATTGCTGATTTGATCTTTAATTAAACCCAAGGACGATACTGGTGTAGGTTTGACTCTCTATGTGTAGTCTACTGTCTGCATGTTATGTTCAGCTTGCAGGGAAGAGGCTGGGGTATGACTGGCTAGAATGTAAGGTTACTCTGGTAGGCTTAATTGAGTCCCTCTGTGTGTATGCAGGGAAATGGTACATTGTGGGCCTGGTGTACGACTCCCCAGTCTTCGCCCCCTACAAAGACAAGCTTAGAGTATCCATGGGCATCCTGACTCCACAGACCAACGCTAACATCCTGATTCCACAAGCCAATGGCAACGTCAACATCCTGACTCCACAGACCAACAAGCAACGTCAATCTCCTGACTCCACAGACCAACGTCAGTGTCAACCTCCTGACTCCACAAACCAATGACAACATCAATCTCCTGACTCCACAGACCAACGTCAATGTCAACCTCACCAAGTCGGCCCAGAGGATAACAGAATGATATACAACACTAGAATGGGAATTGGCATCCAGGCAACCTAACTAAAGGACAGCCACCTGGGTTAGGGTATTGAGGATGTACTAAGATGGATGCATATTCCTACTGTATCATTATGTTCTTTCTCCTTGTGTGAAGATCGTCATGATGCCGCAGTAAGCTCTACGCATACGAAAAGACAGTGATACATGGTGAATTTGTCCAATGGCCTTATTTCTATTACAGCATATTGGATGACTGTTATTCATATTCCATTCACCCATACTTGAATTTTTCCTTTTTCTCTAAATCTGTAAACTTTCATTCATTGGCTAGGTTGTCTAGCCTCTGCCTGCAATTTATCTGTTTCATTCCGTTTTCTTACCCTTAAGAAATGTTTTCACCAGAATCGACGGAATGAATGCACCCCTGATCACACATAGATGGACCCCTGATCACACACTGATAAAGATGGTCCTCATAGGAGCCACATAAAAACAACATGATCACTTTTCTCATTGTATAATTCCTTCTCGCATTTACGCGATCTCCTCCTCTCACATCTTCCCTTCACTTGTCGACTTCAGTGCACATTAGCTGTCTGTGACCAGGCAAAAAACCTTTCCAAGCCAAACCTTGATTTCATAACCGTTAAGCGCTACACAGAGCCTACATCATTTTCCCCATATTCGCTAACGTCAGTCAACATAGTTACTAGAACTAACGTGTAAACCCACTGCAATCATGCAGTACAGTGTACAGTCAGCAGGCAGTTTAGCAGTTACACCGGCAGCCAAGGTGGCAATAAATTAATAAAACCAAAAGCTTACCTTGACTTGGAAGAGTTCCAGTGTTGGATAGCCATAGCTGGCTAGCTAACATAGCATCCCTCTCTGTTTGAGCCTGGTGTTTGAGTAGGCTAAACTAGCAAGCTGCATTTGCTAGCTAAGTAAAAGTTCAAGTGAAAATTAATACAACAAAATATAGCAAGCTCGCTTTCTCTCAGTTTTATAATAAATTCAATGTACCAAGAGGAGGACGGAAACTAGCTGTCCTCCGGCTACACCATGGTGCTACCCTACAGAGTGCTACTGAGGCTACTGTAGACTATTGCAAAACAGTGTTTTTTAATCATTTATTTGATGATGTGAATATACTGTATTTAGTGTAGTTTTATCTAAAAAGTTTCATAAAAAATAACTATTTCACCTTCTCCACTGATAAAGATGGTACTCCACTTCCTCCTCTGAGGATCTTCCACTGCTCTAGTCCTCTGCCTGCCGTTACAAGAGAAGTCCTCTGCCTGCCCTTACAATATAAGTCCTCTGCTTGCCCTAACAAGAGAAGTCCTCTGCTTGCCCCTACAAGAGAAGTCCTCTGCTGGCCCCTACAAGAGAAATCCTCTGCTTGCCCTTACAAGAGAAGTCCTCTGCCTGCCCTAACAAGAGAAGTCCTCTGCCTGCCCTAACAAGAGAAGTCCTCTGCTTGCCCCTACAAGAGAAGTCCTCTGCTTGCCCCTACAAGAGAAGTCCTCTGCTTGCCCTTACAAGAGAAGTCCTCTGCCTGCCCTTACAAGAGAAGTCCTCTGCTTGCCCCTACAAGAGAAGTCCTCTGCCTGCCCTAACAAGAGAAGTCCTCTGCCTGCCCTTACAAGAGAAGTCCTCTGCCTGCCCTTACAAGAGAAGTCCTCTGCTTGCCCTTACAAGAGAAGTCCTCTGCCTGCCCTTACAAGAGAAGTCCTCTGCCTGCCCTTACAAGAGAGGTCCTCTGCCTGCCCTTACAAGAGAAGTCCTCTGCTTTCCCTTACAAGATAAGTCCTCTGCTTGCCTTAACAAGATAAGTCCTCTGCTTGCCTTAACAAGATAAGTCCTCTGCTTGCCCTTACAAGAGAGGTCCTCTGCCTGCCCTTACAAGAGAAGTCCTCTGCTTGCCCTGACGAGAGAAGGCCTCTGCTTGCCCTGACGAGAGAAGGCCACTGCTTGCCCTAACGAGAGAAGGCCTCTGCTTGCCTTAACAAGAGAAATCCTCTGCTTGCCTTAACAAGAGAAATCCTCTGCTTGCCTTAACAAGAGAAATCCTCTGCTTGCCTTAACAAGAGAAATCCTCTGCTTGCCCTAACGAGAGAAGTCCTCTGCTTGCCCTGACGAGAGAAGGCCTCTGCTTGCCCTGACGAGAGAAGGCCACTGCTTGCCCTAACGAGAGAAGGCCTCTGCTTGCCTTAACAAGAGAAATCCTCTGCTTGCCTTAACAAGATAAATCCTCTGCTTGCCCTAACAAGATAAGTCCTCTGCTTGCCCTAACAAGATAAGTCCTCTGCTTGCCCTAACAAGATAAGTCCTCTGCTTGCCCTAACAAGATAAGTCCTCTGCTTGCCCTAACAAGATAAGTCCTCTGCTTGCCTGAACAAGACATGGTCTCTGCTTGCCCTTACAACAGAAATCCTCTGCTTGCCCTAACGAGAGAAAGCGTCTGTTTGCCCTAACGAGATAAGTCCTCTGCTTGCCCTAACAAGATAAGTCCTCTGCTTGCCCTAACAAGATAAGTCCTCTGCTTGCCCTAACAAGATAAGTCCTCTGCTTGCCCTAACAAGATAAGTCCTCTGCTTGCCTTAACAAGAGAAATCCTCTGCTTGCCTGAACAAGATAAGTCCTCTGCTTGCCCTAACAAGATAAGTCCTCTGCTTGCCTGAACAAGAGAAGGTCTCTGCTTGCCCTAACAAGATAAGTCCTCTGCTTGCCCTAACAAGATAAGTCCTCTGCTTGCCTTAACAAGATAAGTCCTCTGCTTGCCTTAACAAGATAAATCCTCTGCTTGCCCTAACGAGAGAAAGCGTCTGTTTGACCTAACAAGATACAGTGCCTTGCGAAAGTATTCGGCCCCCTTGAACTTTGCGACCTTTTGCCACATTTCAGGCTTCAAACATAAAGATATAATACTGTATTTTTTTGTGAAGAATCAACAATAAGTGGGACACAATCATGAAGTGGAAGGACATTTATTGGATATTTCAAACTTTTTTAAGAAATCAAAAACTGAAAAATTGGGCGTGCAAAATTATTCAGCCCCTTTACTTTCAGTGCAGCAAACTCTCTCCAGAAGTTCAGTGAGGATCTCTGAATGATCCAATGTTGACCTAAATGACTAATGATGATAAATACAATCCACCTGTGTGTAATCAAGTCTCCGTATAAATGCACCTGCACTGTGATAGTCTCAGAGGTCCGTTAAAAGCGCAGAGAGCATCATGAAGCACAAGGAACACACCAGGCAGGTCCGAGATACTGTTGTGAAGAAGTTTAAAGCCGGATTTGGATACAAAAAGATTTCCCAAGCTTTAAACATCCCAAGGAGCACTGTGCAAGCGATAATATTGAAATGGAAGGAGTATCAGACCACTGCAAATCTAGCAAGACCTGGCCGTCCCTCTAAACTTTCAGCTCATACAAGGAGAAGACTGATCAGAGATGCAGCCAAGAGGCCCATGATCACTCTGGATGAACTGCAGAGATCTACAGCTGGGGTGGGAGACTCTGTCCATAGGACAACAATCAGTCGTATATTGCACAAATCTGGCCTTTATGGAAGAGTGGCAAGAAGAAAGCCATTTCTTAAAGATATCCATAAAAAGTGTTGTTTAAAGTTTGCCACAAGCCACCTGGGAGACACACCAAACATGGAAGAAGGTGCTCTGGTCAGATGAAACCAAAATTGAACTTTTTGGCAACAATGCAAAACGTTATGTTTGGCGTAAAAGCAACACAGCTGAACACACCATCCCCACTGTCAAACATGGTGGTGGCAGCATCATGGTTTGGGCCTGCTTTTCTTCAGCAGGGACAGGGAAGATGGTTAAAATTGATGGGAAGATGGATGGAGCCAAATACAGGACCATTCTGGAAGAAAACCTGATGGAGTCTGCAAAAGACCTGAGACTGGGACGGAGAATTGTCTTCCAACAAGACAATGATCCAAAACATAAAGCAAAATCTACAATGGAATGGTTCAAAAATAAACATATCCAGGTGTTAGAATGGCCAAGTCAAAGTCCAGACCTGAATCCAATCGAGAATCTGTGGAAAGAACTGAAAACT
Source organism: Oncorhynchus mykiss (assembly GCF_013265735.2). Classification (NCBI taxonomy): domain Eukaryota; kingdom Metazoa; phylum Chordata; class Actinopteri; order Salmoniformes; family Salmonidae; genus Oncorhynchus; species Oncorhynchus mykiss. The sequence continues at coordinate 12,153,962 of NC_048576.1, read as the reverse complement.
GCTGTTCACAAATGCTCTCCATCCAACCTCACTGAGCTCGAGCTGTTTTGCAAGGAGGAATGGGAAAAAATGTCAGTCTCTCGATGTGCAAAACTGATAGAGACATACCCCAAGCGACTTACAGCTGTAATCGCAGCAAAAGGTGGCGCTACAAAGTATTAACTTAAGGGGGCTGAATAATTTTGCACGCCCAATTTTTCAGTTTTTGATTTGTTAAAAAAGTTTGAAATATCCAATAAATGTAATTCCACTTCATGATTGTGTCCCACTTGTTGTTGATTCTTCACAAAAAAATACAGTTTTATATCTTTATGTTTGAAGCCTGAAATGTGGCAAAAGGTAGCAAAGTTCAAGGGGGCCGGATACTTTCGCAAGGCACTGTAAGTCCTCTGCTTGCCCTAACAAGATAAGTCCTCTGCTTGCCCTAACAAGATAAGTCCTCTGCTTGCCTTAACAAGAGAAATCCTCTGCTTGCCCTAACAACAGAAATCCTCTGCTTGCCCTAACAACAGAAATCATCTCCTTGCCCTAACGAGAGAAGGCTTCTGCTTGCCCTAACGAGAGAAGGCCTCTGTTTGCCCTAACGAGAGAAGGCTTCTGCTTGCCCTAACAACAGAAATCATCTCCTTGCCCTAACGAGAGAAGGCTTCTGCTTGCCCTAACGAGAGAAGGCTTCTGCTTGCCCTAATGAGAGAAGGCCTCTGTTTGCCCTAACGAGAGAAGGCTTCTGCTTGCCCTAACAACAGAAATCATCTCCTTGCCCTAACGAGAGAAGGCTTCTGCTTGCCCTAATGAGAGAAGGCTTCTGCTTGCCCTAACAACAGAAATAATCTCCTTGCCCTAATGAGAGAAGGCTTCTGCTTGCCCTAACGAGAGAAGTCCTCTGCTTTCCCTAACAGAAATCCTCTGCTTGCCTTAACAAGAGAAGTCCTCTGCTTGTTCTAACAAGATAAGTCATATGCTTTATGCTTGCCCTAACAAGAGAAGAGCCTTCTCTCAGCATCTTCATAACAAACCAGCATATCTGTTCAAAGTTGGTGATCTTGGTTTCATCTGGGAACTGTTGTGATTCTAAACATAGTGAAAGAGAGAGAGAAATCCCCAACACTGGACAATTGAGGAGTGGAAAAACATGGCCTGGAACATGACCTCAACCCAATAGAGCATCTTTGGGATGAGCTAAAACAGGCTGTTCCCAGCATGAATGTACTGCCGTCCAATCTGCAGCAACTGCATGATGCCATCACGTCAGCATGGTCCAACATGTAGAATGCCCTGAAGAATTCAGGCTGTTCTGGAGGCAAAGGGGGGTTCGACCCAGTAATAGAATGGTGTACCTAATAAACTGGCCGGTGAGTGTATGTGACCATATACAAACATAAGCAAAGTTTGAGATTATTATGTTTTAGTGAATTATTATATCTGTTTGGGCTTCTTGCGGTCGATTTGTAGTCTACAAATTATTTGTCATTATGTTCCGGCCCCCTGACCATCCACTCATTAAAAAATTGTCCTATGGCTGAATCTAGTTGATAATCAAAGGATTACAATATTAAAAGTCCTTTGAACATCATCGTTCTTTCCAGACTATAACCAGGTGAAGGACATTACGGTAGAGGCGACCAACCAACTACAATGAATATGCAGTGGTCCTGAAGCACAAGAAGATGGACGGAGAGTACACACTGGGGGTTTAATATTTTCCCAGTATTTTACAAATGTTCCATCCCGAGAATAAATCCATTTTCTCCCAGGTAACCCGGTATGCCCCACCAAAACCCGAAGTCTCATTCAAAAGCATGATAAAGCTTATAAATAGGCCTATGTATAGATTTGATTAGAGCTTGATTAAAAACATTAAAACCTGATGCTACCTGAGTGTCACGTTCTGACCCTAGTTCTTGTGTTATTTGTTTGTTTTAGTTGGTCAGGACGTGAGTTGGGTGGGCATTCTATGTTTTGTGTTTCTAGGTTGGTTTTCCGTGTTCGGCCTAGTATGGTTCTCAATCAGAGGCAGGTGTCGTTAGTTGTCTCTGATTGAGAATCATACTTAGGCAGCCTGGGTTTCACTGTTGTTTTGTGGGTGATTGTTTCCGTGTCTGTGTTTGTTCGCCACACGGTACTGTTTCGGTTTTGTTCACGTTTATTGTTTTGTATTTCATTGAGTGTTCAGTTTATGTTTTAAATAAACAACCATGGACACTTACCACGCCGCATCTTGGTCCGATCCTTGCTACACCTCCTCTTCAGACAAAGAGGAGGAAAACCCTTACACTGAGCCTGATGAGGCATACATTAAAGACATTTAATGAGACCAAGCCCAAAAGATTGTGCCGTTATCCAATACATACTGTACAGTGCATTCAGAAAGTATTCAGGCCCCTTCACTTTTTCCACATTTTGTTAAGTTACAGCTTTATTCCTCATCAATCTACACACAACAACACATAACGACAAAGCAAAAACAGGTTTTTAGAAATGTTAGCAAAATTATTACAAATGAAATACTGAAATATCACATTTACATAAGTATTCAGACCATTTTGCACAGTACTTTGTTGAAGCACCTTTGACAGCGATTACAGCCTCAAGTCTTCTTGGGTATGATGCTACAAACTTTGCACACCTGTATTTGGGGAGTTTCTCCCATTCTTCTCTTAAGATCCTCTCAAGCTCTGTCAGGTTGGATGGGAAACATCGCTGCACAGCTATTTTCAGGTCTCTCTAGAGATATTTGATCGGGTTCAAGTCCGGGCTCTGGCTGGGTCACTCAAGGACATTCAGAGACTTGTCCCGACGCTACTTCTGTGTTGTCTTGGCTGTGTGCTTAGGGATGTTGTCCTGTTGGATTGTGAACCTTTGCCCCAGGTCCTGAGTGCTCTGGAGCAGGTTTTCATCAAGGATCTCTCTGTACTTTGCTCTGTTCATCTTTGCCTCGATCCTGACTAGTCTCCCAGTCCCTGCTGCTGGAAACAGCCCCACAGCATGATGCTGCCACCACCATGCTTCACCGTATGGATGGTGCCAGGTTTTTTCCAGACGTGATGCTTGGCATTCCGGCCAAAGAGTTCAGTCTTGGTAACATCAAATCAGAGAATCTTGTTTCTCAAGGTCAGAGTTGCTTATGTGCCTCTTGGCAAACTCCAAGAGGGCTATCGTGCCTTTTACTGAGGAGTGGCTTCTGTCCAGCCACTCTACCATAAAGGCCTGATAGGTGGAGTGTTGCAGAGATGGTTGTCCTTCTGGAAGGTTCTCCCATCTCCACAGAGGAACTCTGGAGCTCTGTCAGAGTGACCATTGGGTTCTTGGTCACCTCCCTGACAAAGGCCCTTCTCCCCCGATTGCTCAGTTTGGTCAAGCGGCCAACTCTAAGAAGAGTCTTGGTGGTTCCAAACTTCTTCCATTTAAGAATGATGGAGGCCACTGTGTTCTTGGGGACCTTCAATGGAGCGGAAATGTTTTTGTACCCTTCCCCAGATCTGTGCCTCGACACAATCCTGTCTCTGAGCTCTACGCACCATTCTTTGACCTCATGGCTTGGTTTTTGCTCTGACAGACATTGTCAACTGTGGGATCTTATCTTATCAATTTAATATACCACAGGTATACCACAGGTGGACTCCAATCAAGTTGTAGAAACATCATGATCAATTATCAAATAGGATTCACCTGAGCTCAATTTCGAGTCTCATAGCAAAGGGTCTGAATAATTATGTAAATAAGTTATTTCCGTTTTTTTGTTTTTATAAATTGGCAGAAATATCTAAAAACCAGTTTTCACTTCGTCATTACAGGCTATTGTGTGTAGATTGATGAGGGCCAAAAAATATTGTAACGTAACAAAATGTGGAAAACGTCACGGGGTCTGAAAACCTTCTGAATGCACTGTATATGATATAGGCTACTGCACATTACTCACAACATGAAAGCCCATAGATGTAGCTAGCTATATGCTCTCTTGGGTAAAACGAAGAAACTAGCTCCAGTAGGCTAATCTTTTTGAGTTGAACTGTATTACTGTTCTTTGTTGTATTATACTGTATTATATGGACTGAAATTACGCACATTGTTCAAACCATTATAAAGCAGGGAGAGCTCATGCGATTCTGTTGCACCTACAAAGTTACAAGTATAGGCTAGCTATTTTTATTTTAATTTTGAAATATAATAGCTCTTATATCTCTTTCACTCTCTATTGTTGCTTCATTCCTTCCTTGCTTTCAACAGTTGAATGAAATACGTTTCGTTGTCCTCTTCTTAGATGCAGAAGGCTTTCACTTCTCTTCACGAAGATTGAAAAGGTATGGGTCTAACCTGCCATAGCCTACCGCCATTGCGCGTTCGCACTTCTTTCAAACTACCCATGATTTCTATTGGCTGCTTTTTTTAAAAATTCAGCAAACAAGAGCTTGTGTACCTCTTCGAATAGTCTATTGGTATAAGAAATGTCGTTGGGCCAATATTGTTTTAGCTATGCATGCTACTGCTCGGTTGTGCTTAAATTTGAGATATTTTTTCCTATTAAATTTAACTTAGAAGTCCAATGTTACGGAGACAAACAGAGAGATAAGGAGAACTTTGCTCTGTTTGCGGTTTGTTTTATGCTGGAGTTTGAGGGGGTACAGGAAGGGGTAGACACACATGGTCATTGGCCATTGGCTTGCTAGCCTATTCCAGTGGAGGGTGTTGAGGTTGAGGGTTGGAGGGGTAAAGGTTGGAGGGGTGGAGAGATTAGCTCTCCCAGCAGTTCCAAGAGCTCAGGGTAAGCCTCAGTCAGAGGTTGGTATCAGAGACAGGAAGACAGAATGCAGCAGGTTGTCGTACTCGCGCTCCTTCTGGGCCTCGTTTGCCTCCTCCATGGAGTGCCCTTGCTTCCCGAACCTCTCTTCCCCACACAGGAGAACTTCGACCTGACTAAGGTCAGAGTGTCTTCTGTTTCTCAGACCATGGATCTGTCTCTCGCCTTATCTGATCTATTAGTCATAATCAGTAGAGTAATTGGTTTGAAAATTCTTCGTAACGTTACTTGATGGCCAAATGGCCAATAGACTGATTTGGTTGAGTTGTCAAGCTATGCATATTTTGTGATTTTAGTGTGTTTATACGCCTCAGATGTCTAAATACTTGCTGTTCCCAGTACAGTATTACAGGTTGTTAAAACCTTTCCATCTGTCTCTCTATTGGTCAGTTCATGGGGAAGTGGCATGATATTGCGGTAGCGTCCACCTGGCCCTGGATGCAGCGCCACAAGGGAGATGCAGCCATCGGAATCCTGGAGCTGCAGGCCAGCGGCACCGAAGACAAAGTCAGCATGACAAGGAGCATGAATAAGTGAGGTTACACACACACACACACACACACACACACACATTGATATTCGTGTCTCTGAACTGTACCTAATAATGGAACTGGATTCACCATAGCTTTAAAGACCCAATGCAGTCAAACTTCTGTTTGAGACGAACGCTGTAAAAGTGAGATTCTTTTGTAAAAAAATCAGTGTTATTACATAGTTGTTGGTTAAATAAAATGCAATTACACAGGACGTTCTAATCAGCAGGTTTTGTATGGGTGGAGTTTAGGCTTGCCTGGTGACATCACCAGGCAGTATAAGTTATTAGACCAATAACAAAGAGTTCCAAATCTCTGCCAATAACAGCTAGTTTTCAGGTTACATATCCCTCCAATTAGGCCCCTCACTCAGACCACTCCCAGACAGTCCTACCTAATTATTGTTTGAAGAATAGTTTTTTAGATTTGAATTAAAAACAGTAAGGTACTTAATTGTTAAGCAGATATTGAGATTAAAACATCTGCATTGGCCTTTAATTCAATATATGCTGTGTGTGTGTGCGTGTGTGTGTGCATGTGTGTGTGTGTGTGCATGTGTGTGTGCGCGTGCATGTGTGTGCGTGCATGTGTGTGTGTGTGTGTGCGTGTGTGTGTGTGTGTGTGCGTGCACGTGCAGGCACGGGACATGTCAGCAGATCTCTGGTGATTACAAGCTGACCGACACACCTGGAAGATTCACCTACCACATCGCCAGTAAGTCTGTTTGTCACTTCCTCTCCTCAACCATGTCTGAAAACTTGACCTTCCCTGTCCTTGTTTTCTTAAGTCCTTTCAAAGCTAATTGGAGGAGAATGTTCAAGGGAGGTACCTTGGATCCTCTCCTACAATGCACTTTGAGAGGAATTAAGGAAACAAGGACAGCTAGTAACGGAGGAAGCAAGGATGTGACAGCTAGTAATGTTTCCATACGCAGCCTGTGTATTTTTGTAATCGATGAGAGGTCAACGGTGAGAGGTAATGGGCATTGTGTACTATATTTATGCTCGTACTCTCCTACCATATAAGTCCATGTTTCCTTCATGCAGAGTGGGGGGCTGATGTTGATGCCTATGTGGTTGACACTAACTATGATGAGTACGCCATCGTCATGATCAGTAAACAAAAAACAGAAGGCGAGAAGACAAAGTCTGCCAAGCTATACAGTGAGTGTCACTCCAGTGTCCTTTATTTAACCTCACACCACTGAGACAGTAGCCTGGTACCAGATCTGTTTGTGCTGTCTTGCCAACTCCTTTGGTTGTAATTATGATTGTCACGACAACGGCCATATGATTTGGCTATACAGTCAATCAAAACCAATTGATTTGGCTATAGAGCAGCACAAACACAAATATGATTATGACTATAGGAGTTGGCAGGTCCACAAACAGATCTGAGACCAGGCCTCTCAGACACAGCTATAGTGTTGTTATATTCAGCAGCAGAAGATCTGATCTGAGACCAGGCCACTCAGAAACAGCTATAGTGTTAATTATATTAAGCAGTAAAAGTCAATTAGAATGCTGCCTCCTTCAGGTCGCACCATGGAACTGTCACCCGCTATCCTGGAGGACTTCAGGAGGCTGGTGAGGGAGCAGGGCATGGATGACAACACAATCATCATCAAACAGAACAAAGGTAGAGGCACACACACAGGGGCGGACTGGGACCAGAAATCGGCCTTGGCATTTCTAAATCGGCCTTGGCATTTTCCTTCAGGCCCCCATTATTAGCCGAATATTTATAATTTTGCACAAAAAAACAAAGTTAAACAGGCCCACTGGGCAAAATATGGACCAGCCAGTCCACCCCTGCACACACATGCACAAATACATCCACTATGTGTCTGGACATTGTTTGACCTTTGAACTCCTCTCTCTGTCCACAGGGGAGTGTGTACCAGGAACAGAGCCTGTAGCATCAGAGCCTCAGCCTGAGATCACAGCACCGGTACTTCCTGTATTAAATTATTCAATGTTGAAGTTGTACCGCGTGACAGAGTCTGGGATTATATCGAAAAGTGGCTTTGGTTAAAGGCATTACAGAAAGTAAATCAACATTTTCCTCAATGAAAAGCATTGAAGATAATTGGAATTGGAATTTCAGTATACTTCCTGAATTGATTGGAATGAAAATGAAATTTACACCAACCCTGCTGAGTACTCATCTGTCTGTCTGTCCCCAGAGAGCCAAGAGGAACATAGTCCTCCCTGAGTTGCTTGCTGAGGAGGGTTCTGGTGCCGGAATCATGAAGTTCAGGAGTGAAGGTGAGAGTGCATGGTGGGCCTCTATTTTCATATCATCCGTGTGCATTGGCACTTGGATTGAAACCAGTGCTTGGTCAGATGACATGAAAATATAGTTATTTGGCCATGCACACCAGTGTTGGGTGCCATTATCCTCGCTAGGTGAGGTATTGAAAGGGGTGTCAATTTTGACCGCTACATTTTTGAGAAAATAATTATTACTTATTATTAGTAAATCTCTTTCTCTGAGCAATTGTATTATGTATAAAATAATATAATTTCCCAAAGAAATGTAGCATACAGTATAGCTCGGTATTTTAATTATTTATTTTATACAGTTATTTTTGCTCATCTTTATCAAGGGTGTCAATCATTTCAGACCCCACTGTATGTCTATGGCTAAAACACACAATACACCGCTTTACATCTCTCTACAGAGTCCTGTAACGCCGAGCCGGACGCAGGTCCCTGTTTCGGGATGGTGCAGAGGTACTTCTACAACTCTACCAGTATGGCCTGTCAGCTGTTCACCTACGGAGGCTGCATGGGCAACCAGAACAACTTTGTGACCGAGAGGGAGTGTCTCCAGAGCTGTCGCAATGAGGGTGAGTGGATAGAGTGTAACAGTGGTGGTTTTTCTGCTGGTGAACCACACTCGTGTTACGGGTCATCTTGTCTAAGAGCTTGAAACTTACGTTAGCTCCACAGAGCTAATGCCTTCACTTTAGCTCAGTGGGCTTATACAGTCCTGTAGGAGACACAGGCTTGACTTCTAACCTAGTTGATGATGTGATAATGCTCAACACACTTCAAGAACCAATATGATGTTCATGCCCATAGACTACGTGTGAGACAAGATTGTCCCTCATGTCTTTCCTCCTGTCTGGTGTGTGTGTCTCTCTACAGCTGCCTGTAGACTGCCCATGGATTCTCGGCCCTGCACTGGACAGCCCAAGATCTGGGTCTTCCACTCAAACTCTGGTCTCTGTCTGGATAATAAAAAGGACTATTGCCAGGTCAACAGTAACAAGTTCTACTCCAAGATGGAGTGTGAGGAGTACTGTGGGGTGATGAAGGATCCAGGTAAGAGACACACACATATTGTCTGTTATAACAAGGTTGTTTCCCTAGGCCTAGGGAACACTGCCATGTCATTCTGATATCTTTTGGGATTACATGGTCAAGTTGTACTGATTGTGAAATTAAGTTTTTCAACATATTTTTAGTGACACAAAAAGGGCATTATTTACCTGGTTTTAGTCTGCTTATCTGATGTGAATGTGCCTTTGTATTACAGGAGAAGGGGAGTTCCTCAAAACAAACTAAAGGAGATGAGAACACAGAACGTACAGCACAGATCAACCAAAGATCAACCACAGAACGTACAGCACAGATCAACCACAGAATGTACAGCACAGATCAGATCAATATGTTGATCAACAGTAACACACTATGGATATCATACATTACCATAGAGCACAATAAAATGATGGATGAACCTGCTTGGCATCATGTCTTATGTAAACTTGATCTTGACTTTGTGCTGTTGAGTTTATAGTATGTTTGGTTAACTGCCACCAACTGAATGCAGATGATACACCCATTCATAGATGTAATATAAAGGTATATATTAGGGAAAGTTATTGTTCAGCCAAATATATACAATATACTGTATTTCTTGAAATGTGTATTATGGTGGGATCTGATGACCAGTGAATGAGTAACCAGCAGAGGGCGATGTTGCTCCATTTACAGTGACAGCCGTCTCCTAAATCTCTCCTCCCCGTCTAGTGCTGCTCTGCTTGGTCCAACCAAGGAACGACTGGATCGGTGCTAGCTTCCTGCTCCTGTTCCCAGAGTTCCCGGCTGCTCTCTGCGCTGCGTTCCGCTGGCCGTAGAATGCTGAGAATATCCGGAGAGGAAAAGGGAACTGACAGCATGGAGGGACCATCTGTACAAGAGCACACCACCTGGTCGGACGGAGAGAGATGGCAAACAAATACACCACTGGGCCAGCTAGGGACTTTAGCACAGACAACTCTCACACAAATAGTAGCACATGGCTCAGTAGACCATACAGTTGAACTTTCAGACAGAAATAAAATACAATACACATTCCCTCTTAGAGTCAGACACAATATATTCACCAAAAAGTGATCGGCCGGTGAGTTTCCTAGAATGTTTCACTTTCTCACGCAAGCATGCATTCAGTGTACGTGAACGCACACACACATGCACAGAGAGAGACAGAGAGAGACAGAGAGAGGCAGAGAGAGAGAGAGATAGAGAGAGACTGACCAAATATGCTGCTGAGATCTACTCACACAGAGCACACATACTAAACATATACTGAACAAAAAATATAAACGCAACATGCAAAATGTTTACTGAGTTACAGTTCATATGAGGAAATCAGTCAATTGAATAAATTCATCATAGATCTATGGATCTCACATGACTGGGAATACAGATATGCATCTGTTGGTCACAGATACCTTAAAATAAATGGGTCTCACAAAGGGCCTCAGGATATCGTCACGGTATTTCTGTGCATTCAAATTGCCATCGATAAAATGCTATTGTGTTGGTTGTCCGTAGCTTATGCCTGCCAATACCATTCCCCAACACTACAATGGGGCACTGTTCACAACATTGACATCAGCAAATCGCTCGCCCACATGACGCTATAAATGTACGTGGTCTGCGGCTGTGAGGCCAGTTGGATGTACTGCCAAATTCTATAAAATAATGTTGTAGGTGGCTTATGGCAGAGAAATGAACATTCAATTATCTGGCAGCTTTGGTGGACATTCCTGCAGTCAGCATGACAATTGCACGTTCCCTCAAAACTTGAGACATCTGTGGCATTGAGTTGTGTGACAAAACTGCACATTTTAGAGTGCCCTTTTATTGTCCCCAGCACAAGGTGCACCTGTGTAATGATCATGCTGTTAAATCAGCATCTTAATATGCCACACCTGTCAGGCGAATGGATTATCTTGGCAAAAGAGAAATAATCATTAAAAGGGATGTAAACAAATTTGTGCACAAAATTTGAGATAAATAATATGTTTTGTGCATATGGAACATTTCTGAGATGTTTTTATTTCAGCTCATGAAACATGGAACCAACACTTTCCATGTTGCATTTATATTTTTGTTCAGTGTACATAGTGAGCAAACATAGACCTGCAGCCTTTTCAAGCGGGAGTTAATGCACCGACCCCCTTTACGTGTGAGGAAATGAAAACAATCCCTCAATGCTGATATATGCCTCCTTTAGAACAATATTTCAGTGTTAGCTATTGTAGTTGAAGTTTCAGTGTAGTTGGCATTGAAGTTGGCTATTTAATTGTAGTTTGCCCTGTTTTTTTTAAACACTGTTTCAGTATAGTCTTTCAAATGAAAAGGAAGTGCAATATCCCTTTCTGTTACAGCAGACTGTTACTAATGAGAGACTGACACACACACACACACACACACACACACACACACACACACACACACACACACACACACACACACACACACACACACACACACACACACACACACACACACACACACACACACAAAGTGGCAGAAAAAGATGTCAACTGTGACTGTCCGACAGACATGCTCACAGTATTTGCTGTTTGACCAACAAAAAAAAGAAGAGTTCCCATGAAAATCCTCAGGATGTTTTCTATCAGCTTTGGCAAGTGGACCAGTGGAAAGCAAAGACACATGAAACTGTGAGACTTTTGGCAGAAAGTGCACCTCTTGCTTTCTCACAGAGGCTTAAGAGTCTGACAGTCTGAGCTGAGTGAATCACATAAGTGTTGTCGGTTAAGTCCAGCAGGTTTGGGTTTGTTGGAGCTCTACTCTATATGCAGTGACCCAAGTCATAGACTGTTATCTCTGCTACCGCACGATATGCGGTACCGGAGTGCCAAGTTCAGGACCAAAAGGCTCCTTAACAGCTTCTATCCCCAAGCCAAAAGACTGCTACCACCCGGACTAATTTCATTGACCCCCCCCCCCCCCCCCCCCTCCATTTGTTTTTAAAATTGCTGCTACTCGCTGATTATTATCTATGTATAGGCACTTTACCCCTACCTACATGTATAAATTATCTCAACTAACCTGTACCCCAGCACAGTGACTCGGTACCGGTAACCCCTGTATATAGCCTCGCTATTGTTATTTTATTGTGTCACTTTTAATTATTTTTTACTTTAGTTTGTTTGGTAAATATTTTCTTAAACTCTTTCTTGAACTGCATTGTTGGTTAAGAGCTCGTAAGTAAACATTTCACGGTAAGGTCTACACCTATTGTATTCAGCATTTCACAGTAAGGTCTACACCTATTGTATTCAGCATTTCACTGTTGTATTCGGCGCATGTGACTAATAAAGTTTGATTTGATGCAGTTTGGGAACTGGAAGGAAACTGCAGTCAAATAGTAGACGACTATTCACAACTGTGTTGATATGTTTGGACCATGATAGATCCTTAGTGATGTGGATTCCGAAGAACTCAAAACTCTCGACCCGCTCCACTTCAGCCCCATCGATGTGAATGGGGGCGTGCTCGGCCCTCCGTTTCCTGTAAACCACAATCAGCTCCTTTGTCTTGCTGACGTTGAAGGAGATGTTGTTGTCCTGGCACCACTCCGCCAGGGCCCTCACCTCCTCCCTGTAAGCTGTTTCATCGTTGATGGTAATCAGGCCGAGCACTGTTGTGTCATCAGCAAACTTGATGATGGTGTTGGAGTTGTACAGGAGGGGGCTGAGCACGCAGACTTGTGGGGCCCCCATGTTGAGGATCAGCATGACGGAGGTGTTGCTGCCTACCTTCTCCACCTGGGGGTCGGCCCGTCAGGAAGTTCAGGACCCAGTTGCACAGGGCAGGGTTCATAACCAGTGCCCCGAGCTTAGTGATGAGCTTGGAGGGTACTATGGTGTTAAAAGCTGAGCTATAGTCAATGAACAGCATTCTTACATAGGTAATCCTCTTGTCCAGATGGGATAGGGTAGTGTGCAGTGCAATGGTGATTGCATCTTCCATGGATCTGTTGGGGCTGTATGCAAATTGTAGTTGGTCTAGGGTATCAGGTAAGGTGGAAGTGACATTATCCTTTAACTAGCCTCTCAAAGCACTACCTTCTCTTTCTTGGGTACAGGAACAATGGTGGACATCTTGAAGCAAGTGGGGACAACAGACTGGGATAGGGAGAGATTGAATATGTCCGTAAACACTCCAGCCAGCTGCTCTGCATATGCTCTGAGGACGCAGCTTGGGATGCCGTCTGGGCCGGCGGCCTTGCGAGGGCTTAAATGTCTCTCACATCGGCCACGGAGAATGAGAGCTCACAGTCCTTGTAAGCGGAAGTGGCCCACGTCGGCGGCTCTCTACCTTATTATATGACTAACTATCAGTTTATATGAATAAATAACTACGAGATGCTTTACCTCTGATTCCTTCTCCCATTTCTCCTAACTACCAGTTTATATGGCTAACTAACTACCAGATCATATGGCAAACTAACTACCAGTTTATATGGCTAACTAACTACCAGATCATATGGCAAACTAACTACCAGTTTATATGGCTAACTAACTACCAGATCATATGGCAAACTAACTACCAGTTTATATGGCTAACTAACTACCAGATCATATGATTAACTATCTGATTATATGGTTAACTACCAGACCTCTTTTATTCTCTCCCCTCTCCCATTTCTCCTCCCCTCCTCCCCTTTTCTCAGAGCTCTACATCTCAACTGTGTGTGTGTGTGTGTGCTTGCGTGTGAACACGCTCTTTGACACTAGTAGTTGTGAAAGAACAACACAATGGTCTGCCCAGTCCCAGCAGCAAGCCACATCTCTCACATCTCCTCAGAGATATCCCTGGTGTGGGGTACTCTAATCAGTGGCAAATCATTTAGCCTGTGCTGGTTTTGTGTCCTATTATAGGCTATACAGCCCCATTACCCCACTGTGTCCTGTTGTTCTTTCTTGTTGAGTTTCATATAGTGGTGTTGAGGATGTCTGACAGGTCTGATGATTTAACTCTCCCACACACACACACACGCACACACATGCACACACGCACGCACGCACACACACACACGCACGCACGCACACACACATGCACACACACGCATGCACACACACACGCACGCACACGCACGCACACACACACACACGCACACACACACACACAATAGTTGAACTGCGAGAGCTGCAGGGCGGCCTGGGAGACACTGGATATTGCTTGAGAAAAAACAGATGCAGCGTCACTTCTTAAACCCTAACTTACTTCATTGTGAATTGTGTCTGGGGTTTACCAGGGGGAAACACAGGCTGAGGGCAGAGTTACAGTCAGTCTTTATTGCTCTCTGTGGTCTCTGTAAAACCGTCTGTGAAACCATGGACACTAGATCTGCATTCAAACTAATACATTTTGTGACACAATTATTTTACTGTATGTTTACATGGCTTTTATCATACGTAAATGCGTTAGAGGTCCATGTATATAACAATCACAGAAAACAACTGGGGAATATAAGGGTTGATGTCCTTCATGTTGAAGGAAAATGAGTTGGCCTAAACATATATGCGGAATCATTAAGGCAAGGGAGATTGGGAAGGAGGAGATGGGGAGGGTGAGGATGGGGAGGGAGGAGGAGATGGGGAGGGTGAGGATGGGGAGGGAGGAGGAGATGGAGAGGGTGGAGATGGGGAGGGAGGATATGGAGAGGGAGAGAGAGGATGGGGTGGGAGGAGATGAGGAGATGGGGAGGGAGAAGATGCGGATGGAGGGAGGAGATGGGGAGGGAGGAGATGGGGAGAGAGGAGGAGATGGGGAGGGAGGAGATGGGAAATAGGGAGGGAGGAGATGGGCAGGGAGGGAGGAGATGGGGAGGGAGAGAGGAGATGGGGAGGGATGGAGAAGATGGGGGGGAGGAGATGGGGTGGGAGGAGATGAGGAGATGGGGAGGGAGAAGAGGCGGATGGAGGGAGGAGATGGGAAAGAGGGAGGGAGGAGATGGGCAGGGAGGGAGGAGATGGGGAGAGAGGAGGAGATAGGGAGGAGAAGGGGAGGGAGGAGATGGGAAAGAGGGAGGAGATGGGAAAGAGGGAGGGAGGAGATGGGCAGGGAGGGAGGAGATGGGGAGAGAAGAGGAGATAGGGAGGAGAAGGGGAGGGAGAAGATGGGAAAGAGGGAGGGAGGAGATGGGAAAGAGGGAGGGAGGAGATGGGCAGGGAGGGAGGAGATGGGGAGGGATGGAGAAGATGGGGAGGGAGAGAGGAGATGGGGAGGCTACTTCTCACCCCTCTTCCCCCTCTATCCTCTCTTGGATCCTCATTCTTCTCCTTCTCCACACTTCCCCCAATCCTCTCATTAAGCCTCTCTGTCCCTCCCTCTTCCCCTCTCTTTTCCTTCGGGCTTCCCCTCCTACCCCCCCCCCCCAGCAGTGTTAAGGGGGAGGGGGGCCAGAGGGACTGAGGGGGGATGACAATGGGGATAATGGAGCTTGAAGTAAGAGGGCCTGGTGAATAGGGCTATTCAGTGTGGCCAGCCAAACAGAAAACATCTCCCCTCTCACTTCAAACCCAGTTTCACTCTGTACAACTAGCTCTTTATATTCTGTGATTACTCTCCAACACACACACAGGCGTGCACATACACACACGCACGCACGCACACACACACACACACACATAAAGAAGTGCAAGAATGGTGAGACGCATACCAACACAATGGGTAGCCTAGTAGTATGCAATATCTGTCTGTAATTATAACTGTAATCTGTATTTAATACCTAGTGTTTATGACTATGTCATAAGCTACACAGTACAAAATATCATCCACATTATTCATTATTATTTCAACTCTATATGATAGCTATATATGTACATGCAATATATACTGAGAGTGCCTTAGACCGCTGTGCCACTTGGGAGCCCTTTGTATTTATTAGGGATCCCCATTAGCCGTTGCCAAGGCAACAGCTTCTCTTCCTGGTTTCCAAACACATTAAGGCACTTACATTACATACAGTAATGAACAAAATATACAACAATACGTTATATAACATTATTACACCACTAGATATCTACAATACAAAATGTATAATACCACCATACAACAATATTACAAAATATGACTATCTGACGATCCACATTTAATTGAATAGTGTGTGCATTAGTTTACGAAGTAGACGACAACACAGTACCGTCCATATTATTCATCAGTGTTGTAGCAAGCGGTCCATTTAAACTCTACGGATCTCGTTAACCTACATTGAGATCTTTCTTGTAGGCTGCTGCCTAAAGCTGATGTGTTGTGGTGGGGCAGCAGTCATTGTGTACGCTTACGAAGTACACAGAAAGAATCAGTGTTTCGCTGTATTATACATGCATAGTTATTGGTAGGCTGTGAATGTCACGCAACGCAGGAAAGGCGGGCCTAGATTGTGGTTCAATATATCGCAGTTAGATACAAGGGTGTAGAAAAATTGCATACTTTTATGTTGTTTATGTTGTATCCTGGCATCCAGCATCGGTCTAATACATGTTATACCTAATCCTGGCATCCAGCATCGGTCTAATACATGTTATACCTAATCCTGGCATCCAGCATCGGTCTAATACATGTTATACCTAATCCTGCCATCCAGCATCGGGACTAATACATGTTATACCTAATCCTGGCACCAGGTCTTGGAACACAGTCTGAAACGAGAGACTATCTCATGAAGAAACTCCAAACTGTGTTGATGTTGTGTTGTTGCCGAGCTGAGTGTCCTTGGGTTCAGCAGCCCATATTTCATGCATCCAAGCACACACGCACACACACACACAGATCCAGGGTGTCCAGCTGGGCCAGGTCAGGAGACAGAAACCCCCACAGACCCCAGAACATGTGTAGGGAGAGGGGGGTTTGACCCTTCACTGGGACGGAGCTCTACAGCCCCATACCATCAGGCTCTCTCCAACCCCCCCCCCCCCCACACACACACACACACACACACACACTGCCTGGGCTGGGCGCCATATCATCAGGCCCTAGCCCCCTCCAACCTCCAGCCCTTCAGCCTGCTGCGGTATTCCCTTCACAGGCTGGGAGATCAGGGGTGGAGGCCCGGAGGGGGTTGGGTTTGGAGGGATGGATGGAGAGAGAGAGGGAAGAGGGGTGTCTGATGTTATGGCCCTGCCCTGCTGCAGCCTGTTGCATGGATGCACCCCAGATCAGACGCTCTGTTCTCTGCATGAAGCACACACACACACTCCTTCATGAGCGCACACACATGCAAACACACCAAACACACACACGTACGTACGCACACACACACAAACACCAAACGCATGCACGCATGCACACAAACACCCCTCCCTCAATCTCCAAAAGGGTCTGTAGGAATGAGCCAGACAGTGGCAACACAAAGGGACAAAAGATGCAGCAGGAGAGTACAGCGATGTGACGTGGGGGGGGGGGGGGGGGGCTGGGAGAGAGGGATGGAGGGAGGGAGGTTTGATGCTCCATATGGGAGCTCCCTTACCCTTACTCGCCATCTCTGTGCAAACAGGCAGATGTCACATTGGTTGGCCCCGCCCTGTGGGCCAGCGGGTCAGGGAGGGATGGAGGGAGGGAGGTTTGATGCTCCATATGGGAGCTCCCCTAGCAGGCAGATGTCACATTGGCCGGCCCCGCCCTGTGGGCCAGCGGGTCACAACATGACGGGGTAAATAACAGAGCAGGAGGACAGGAGAGAGAGGCCCAGCCCAGCTGCCTGCCAGAACAGCAACACCACAATACACACAAACATGGTCATGCTCATACACACAGGCTCATTTAAATACACACACTCATGTTAATACATACAGGCATACACACACACACACACAAACACACACACACACACACACAAATATATACAGTGTATTCGGAAAGTATTCAGACCCCTTCACATTTTCCACAATTTGTTATGTTAAGCCTTATTCTAAAATTGATAAAATATTTTTTTCCCCCTCATCAATCTACACACAATGCCTCATTATGACAAAGCGAAAACAGGTTTTAAGACATTTTTTCAAATGTATTGAAAAGAAAAAACAGAAATAACTTATTTATGTTTTATGTTTCAGACCCTTTGCTAGGAGACTGGAAAATGAGCTCAGGTGCATTCTGCTCCCATTGATCATCCTTGAGATGTTTATATAATTTGATTGGAGTCCACCTGTGGAACATTCAATTGATTGGACATCATTTGGAAAGGCACACCTGTCTATATAAGGTCCCAGAGTTGGCAGTGCATGTCAGAGCAAAAACCAAATCATGAGGTCGAAGGAATGTCCTTAGAGCTCAGAGACAGGATTGTGTCGAGGCACAGATCTGAGGAAGGGTACAAAAACATTTCTGCAGCATTGAAGGTCCCCAAGAACACAGTGGCCTCCATCAATCTTAAATGGAAGAAGTTTGGAACCACCAAGACTCTTCCTAGAGCTGGCCGCCCGGCCAAACCTGAGCAATGGGGGGAGAAGGTTTTCCAAGATGGCGTAGCAGTGAAGACGTGTTTTGTTCGTCCTCTCGTGTACTTTTGTATTTTTCGTATTTTTTGTATATATATCAATTTTATTTTCTATATCTTCTACATTTTAGTTCAATTATACCTTCTTGTAACCTGCCTCGCCCAATGTGATACGGAACCGCTATGATTTTAATTTTTTTTATCTGTCGACCCAAGCCGCGAACTCAGGCCCTGTGTGTAGTTAACCGACCCTCTCTGCCCATTCATCGCCATTTTACCTGTTGTTGTTTTAGCTGATTGTTGTTGTCTCACCCGTTGTTGTCTTAGCTAGCTCTCCTAATCAATACGTGATTACTTTATGCCTCGCTGCATGTCTCTCTAAAATATCAATATGCCTTGTATACTGTTGTTTAGGTTAGTTATCATTGTTTTAGTTTACAATGGAGCCCCTAGTTCCACTCATTATACACCTCTGATACCTCCTTTGTCCCACCTCCCACACATGCGGTGACCTCACACATTATAACCAGCTTATCCAGAGATACAACCTCTCTTATCATCACTCAGTGCCTGGGCTTACCTCTTACTCCTCCTTTGTTCCTCGGGTGATGTGGAGGTAAACCCAGGCCCTGCGTGTCCCCAGGCACCCTCATTTGTTGACTTCTGTGATCGAAAAAGCCTTGGTTTCATGCATGTCAACATCAGAAGCTTCCTCCCTGAGTTTGTTTTACTCACTGCTTTAGCACACTGCGCCAACCCTGATGTCCTTGCTGTGTCTGAATCCTGGCTTAGGAAGGCCACCAACAATTCTGAGATTTCCTTACCCAACTACAGCATTTTCCGTCAAGATAGAACTGCCAAAGGGGGAGGAGTTGCAATCTACTGCAGAGATAGCTTGCAAAGTTGTCATACTTTCCAGGTGTACACCCAAACAGTTTGAACTTATCATTTTTAAAATGAACCTCTCCAGAAATAAGTCTCTCACTGTTGCCGCCTGCTATTGACCCCCTCCGCTCCCAGCTGTACCCTGGACACCATTTGTGAATTGATCACCCCCATCTAGCTTCAGAGTTTGTTCTGTTAGGTGACCTAAACTGGGATATGCTTACAATCTAAACTAGATGCTCTCAATCTCACACAAATCATCAAGGAACCCACCAGGCACAACCCTAAATCTGTAAACATGGGCACCCTCATAGACATTCTCCTGACCAACTTGTCCTCCAAATACACCTCTGTTGTTTTCAATCAGGATCTCAGCGATCACTGCCTCATTGCCTGTATCCGCTATGGGTCCGCGGTCAAATGACCACCCCTCATCACTGTCAAAGCTCCCTAAAACACTTCTGCGAGCAGGCCTTTCTAATCGACCTGGTCCGGGTATCCTGGAAGGATATTGACCTCATCCCGTCAGTCGAGGATGCCTGGTCATTCTTTAAAAGTAATTTCCTCGCCATCTTAGATAAATATGCCCCGTTCCAAAAATACAGTACTAAGAACAGATATAGCCCTTGGTTCACTCCAGATCTGACTGCCCTTGACCAGCACAAAAACATCCTGTGGCGGACTGCAATAGCATCGAATAGTCCCCGCGATATGCAACTGTTCAGGGAAGTCAGGAACAGATATTCGCATCCTGTAGCTCTAACTCCAAAAAGTTTTGGGACACTGTAAAGTCCACGGAGACCAGCACCTCCCTCCCACTGCACTGAGGCTAGGTAACACGGTCACCACTGATAAATCCATGATAATCGAACATTTCAATAAGCATTTCTCAATGGCTGTCCATGCCTTCCTCCTGGCTACTCCAACCCCGGCCAACAGATCCCCCCCCCCCTACTCGCCCAAGCCTCCCCAGCTTATCCTTCACCCAAATCCAGACAGCAGATGTTCTGAAAGAGCTGCAAAACCTGGACCCGTACCAATCAGCTGGGATAGACAATCTGGACCCTCTCTTTCTAAAACTATCCTCCGCCATTGTTGCAACCCCGATTACCAGCATGTTCAACCTCTCTTTCGTATCGTCCGAGATCCCTAAAGATTGGAAAGCTGTCGCGGTCATCCCCCTCTTCATAGGGGTGACACCCTAGACCCAAACTGTTACAGACCTATATCCATCCTGCCCTACCTATCTAAAGTTTTCGAAAGCCAAGTTAATAACCAGATCACTGACCATTTCGAATCCCACCGTACCTTCTCCACTGTGCAATCCGGTTTCCGAGCCGGTCACGGGTGCACCTCAGCCACGCTCAAGGCACTAAACGATATCATAACCGCCATCGATAAAAGACAGTACTGTGCAGCCGTCTTCATCGACCTGGCCAAGGCTTTCGACTCTGTCAATCACCGTATTCTTATCGGCAGACTCAATAGCCTTGGTTTTTCTAATGACTGCCTCGCATGGTTCACCAACTACTTTGCAGACAGAGTTCAGTGTGTCAAATCGGAGGGCATGTTGTCCGGACCTCTGGCAGTCTCTATGGGGGTACCACAGGGTTCAATTCCCGGGCCGACTCTTTTCTCTGTATATATCAATGACATCGCTCTTGCTGCGGGCTGATCCACATCTACGCAGACAACACCATTCTGTATACTTCTGGCCCTTCCTTGGACACTGTGCTAACTAACCTCCAAACGAGCTTCAATGCCATACAACACTCCTTCCGTGGCCTCCAACTGCTCTTAAATGCTAGTAAAACCAAAAGCATGCTTTTCAACCGTTCGCTGCCCGCAACCGCCCGCCCGACTAGCATCATCACCCTGGACGGTTCCGACCTAGAATATGTGGACAACTATAAATACCTAGGTGTCTGGCTATACTGTAAACTCTCCTTCCAGACTCATAATAAACATCTCCAGTCCAAAATCAAATCTAGAATCGGCTTTCTATTTCACAACAAAGCCTCCTTCACTCACGCCGCCAAACTTACCCTAGTAAAACTGACTATTCTACCGATCCTCGACTTCGGCGATGTCATCTCCAAAATAGCTTCCATTACTCTACTCAGCAAACGGGATGCAGTCTATCACAGTGCCATCCGTTTTGTTACCAAATCACCTTATACCACCCACCACTGCGACCTGTATGCTCTCGTCGGCTGGCCATCGCTACATATTCGTCGCCAGACCCACTGGCTCCAGGTCATCTATAAGTCTATGCTAGGTAAAGCTTTGCCTTATCTCAGTTCACTGGTCACGATAACAACACCCACCAGCAGCACACGTTCCAGCATGTATATCTCACTGATCATCCCCAAAGCCAACACCTAATTTGGCCGCCTTTCCAGTTCTCTGCTGCCAGTGACTGGAACAAATTGCAAAAATCGCTGAAGTTGGAGACTTTTATTTCCCTCACCAACTTTAAACATCAACTATCTGAGCAGCTAACCGATCGCTACAGCTGTACATAGTCCATCTGTAAATAGCCCACCCAATCTACCTACCTCATCCCCATACTGTTTTTCATTTTATTTACTTTTCTGCTCTTTTGCACACCAGTATCTCTACTTGCACATCATCATCTGCTCATTTATCACTCCAGTGTTAATCTGCTAAATTGTAATTATTTGCTCCTATGACCTATTTATTGCCTACCTCCTCATGCCTTTTGCACACACTGTATATAGACTTTCTTTTTTCTACTGTGTCATTGACTTGTTTGTGTTATTGGCTTGTTTATTGTTTACTCCATGTGTAACTCTGTGTTGTTGTCTGTGTCACACTGCTTTGCTTTATCTTGGCCAGGTCACAGTTGCAAATGAGAACTTGTTCTCAACTAGCCTACCTGGTTAAATGAAGGTGAAATAAAATTAAAAAATGAAAAAAGGGCCTTGGTCAGTGAGGTGATTCTGACAGAGCTCCAGAGTTCCTCTGTGGAGATGGGAGAACCATCCAGAAGGACAACCATCTCCGCAGAACTCCACCAATCAGGCCTTTATGGTAGAGTTGCCAGATGGAAGCCACTCCTCAGTAAAAGGCACGACAGCCCGCTTGGAATTTGCCAAAAGGCACTTAAAGGACTCTCAGACCATGAGAAACAAGATTTTCTGATCTGATGAAACCAAGATTGAACTCTTTGGCCTGAATGCCAAGTGTCATGTCTGGAGGAAACCTGGCACCATCCCTACAGTGAAGCATGGTGGTGGCAGCATTATGCTGTGGGGATGTTTTTCAGTGGCAGGGACTGGGAGACTAGTCAGGATTGAGGCAAAGATGAACGGAGCAAAGTACAGAAACATACTTGATTATAACCTGAGACCAAAAATGTGCTGTGCAGTGACGCTCCCCATCCAACCTGACAGAGCTTAAAAGGATATGCAGAGAAGAATGGGAGAAACTCCTGAGAAATACAGGTGTGCCAAGCTTGTAGAATCAAAGCCAAGAAGACTCAAGGCTGTAATCACTGCCAAAAGTACTGAGTAAAGGGTCTGAATACTTATGTAAATTTGATATAAAAAAATAATAATTAAATACATTTGCAAACATTTCTAAAAAACATTTTTTTATTTGTCAATTATGTGTAGATTGAGGAAGAATAAAGCTGTAATGTAACAAAATGTGGAAAAAGTGAAGGGGTCTGAATACTTTCCGAATGCACTGTACACACACATGCTCATACATACAGACTTGCAAGCATACACATACAATCACACACACATGCTCATACAAACAGACATACTGATAGACACACACACAGGCAGAAAACGTAGCCGATGTGAGTTTGACCTTTAAACAGGTTGACATCCGGATTACCAGGATAATACTCAAGAGCATGTGGTCTGGCAAGTGTCTTCACTGACACCAGCTGGCAAGTGTCTTCACTGACACCAGCTGGCAAGTGTCTTCACTGACATTTTCAACCTCTCTCTGACCCAGTCTGTAATACCTACATGTTTCAAGTAAACCACCATTGTCCCTGTGTCTAAGAACACCAAGGTAACCTGTCCAAATACCTACCACACCATAGTACTCACATCTGTAGTTATGAAATGCTTTGAAAGGCTGGGTATGGCTCACATCACATCTTGTTAGACTTCAGTGCGGCTTTTGACATTATCGATCATAGTCTGCTGCTGTGTTATGGCTTTACACCCCCTGCTATAATGTGATAAAGAGTTACTTGTCTAACAGAACACAGAGGGTGTTCTTTAATGGAAGCCTCTCAAATGTAATCCAGATAGAATCAGGAATTCCCCAGGGTAGCTGTTAAGGCCCCTTGCTTTTTAAAATGTTTACTAATGACTGACTTTGAGTAAAGCCAGAATGTCTACGTATGCGGATGACTCAACACTATACACGTCAGCTACTACAGCGACTGAAATGACTGCAACATTCAACATAGAGCTTGAGTTAATTTCAGAGTGGGTGGCAAGGAATAAGTTAGCCCTAAATATTTCTAAAACTAAAAGCATTGTAATGTGGATTTTGAGCAAGTCGAGGTGACTAAACTGCTTGGAGTAACCCTAAATCGTAAACTGTCATGGTCAAAACATATTGATGCAGTAGTAGCTAAGGTGGGGAGAAGTCTGTCTATAATAAAGTGATGCTCTTCCTTTTCAACAACACTGTCAACAAGGCAGTTCCTACAGGCCCTACTTTTGTTGCACCTTGACTACTGTTCAGTCGTGTGGTCTGATGCCACTGAAAAGGACTTTGGAAAATGTGATTAAATTGTACACAGAAAATAGGAAAATTGTACACAGAGAGCTAATATTAATAATATGCATGTCAATCTCTCCTGGCTGAAAGTGGAGGAGAGATTGACTTCATCACTACTTTTATTTATGAGAGGTATTGACATGTTGAATTCACCGAGATGTCTGTCTAAACTACTGGCACACAGCTCGGACACCCATGCATACCCCACAAGACATGCCACCAGAGGTCTCTTCACAGTCCCCATGTCCAGAACAGACTATGGGAGGCACACAGTACTACATAGAGCCATGACTACATGGAAATCTATTCCACATCAGGTAACTGATGCCAGCAGTAAAATTAGATTTAAAAAACAGATTAAAAAAACACCTTATGGAACAGCGGGGACTGTGAAGCAACACAAACATTGGCACAGACACATGTACACACACACGATAACATACGCACTATACATACACATGGATTTAGTACTGTAGATATGTGGTAGTGGTGGAGTAGGGGACAGAGGGCACACAGTGTGTTGTGAAATCTGTGAATGTATTGTAATGTTTAAAAATGTTTTAATGCTTTAAAATTGTATAAACTGCCTTAATTTTGCTGGACCCCAGGAAGAGTAGCTGCTGCTTTGATCCATAATTAATACAAATACATTATATCAAATTGTATTTGTCACATGTGCCGAATACAACAAGCTTAGACTTTACCGTGAAACTTATGAGCCTTTTACCCACAATGCAGTTCAAAAGTATGAACATGATCAAATAGAGCAAAAGAAAATAGTAACACAATAAAATAACAATAATGAGGCTATATACAGCAGGTATCCTGGTGGTTAGAGCGTTGGACTAGTAACCAGCAGGTATCCTAGTGGTTAGAGCGTTGGACTAGTAAGTGAAAGGTTGCTAGATTGAATCCCAGAGCTGACAAGGTACAAATCTGTCATTCTGCCCCTGAACAAGGCAGTTCCCCGGTAGGCCATCATTGTGAATAACAATTTGTTCTTAACTGACTTGCCTAGTTAAATCAAGGTTACATTAAAAAAGATATATACAAGGAGTACCGGTACAGAGGCAGTGTATGAGGTAGTTGGGGTGATTGATGTGGGTTAGGGTTACGTCGGAACCGGGTGAAGTACTATGTGGAAGGTAGGGGGTGATAAACAGAAAGTCCAGGTAGCTGTTTAATTAACTGATCAGCAGTCTGGGGGGTAGAAGCTGTTCAGGAGCCTTTTGGTCACAGACTTGGCACTCCGGAACCGGTTGCTGTGCGGTAGCAGAGAAAACAGTCTGTGACTTGGTTTGAGTCTTTGACTATTTTTTTCTGATACCGCCTGGTAGAGAGGTCCTGGGTGGCAGGGAGCTTGGCCCCAGTGATGTACTGGGCCATACACACTCTGTAGCGCCTTGCAGTTGGATGCCAAGCTGTGATGCAGCCAGCCAAGATACTCCCAATGGTGCAGAACTTTTTGAGGATCTGAGGGCCCATGTCAAATCTTTGATTTGACTCCAAAGGGGGAAGAAGTGTTGTCGTGCCATCTTCATGACTGTTTCGGTGTTTTTCTTTGAACCTTTATTTTATTTAACAAGGCAAGTCAGTTAAGAACAAATTCTTATTTTCAATGACTGCCTAGGGTTAACTGCCTATTCAGGGGCAGAACGACAGGGATTTGAACTTGCAACCTTCCAGTTACTAGTCCAACGCTCTAACCACTTGGCTACCCTGCCGCCCCAGGGTGTGTGGTGTGTTTGGACCATGATAGATGTGGACACCGAGGAACTTGAAGTTCTCGACCGTCTCCACTACAGCCCAGATGTGAATGGGGGCGTGTTCGGGCCTCCGTTTCCTGTAGTCCACGATCAGTTCCTTTGTCTTGCTGACGTTGAGAGAGAGGTTGTTGTCCTGGCACTACACTGCCAGATGTCTGACTTCCTCCCTATAGGCTGTCTCATTGTCGTCAGTGATCAGGCCTACCACCGTCGTGTCGTCAGCAAAACTGGTACTCCAGTATATATAAACTGGTACTTCCGGGATATATAAACGGGTACTTCCTGTATATATAAATGGGTACTTCCTGTATGTATAAACTTGTACTTCCTGTATATATAAACTGGTACTTCCTGTAAATATAAACTGGTACTTCCTGTATATATAAACTCGTAGTTCTTGTATATATAAACTGGTACATCCTGTATATATAAACTCGTACTTCCTGTATATATAAACTGGTACTTCCTGTAAATATAAACTGGTACTTCCTGTATATATAAACTCGTACTTCCTGTATATATAAACTGGTACATCCTGTATATATCCTCCTTATTGTTTTTATTTTGTTACCATTTCCTTTTTTATTGAGCAAATATTTCTTACTTTTTTATCTGCACAGTTGGGTATGGGCTCATAAGTAAGCATTTCACTGTAAAGTCCACACCTATTGTATTCTGTGCATGTGACCAATACAATTTGATTTGATAAGCATGCATTCCATACACACACAGAATAAGGCACTTTCATCATCAAATGCAACCACTAACATTCCCTGATTTGACTAGAGCATGTCCCTGCTCCAAACGTTTTCTGGCACATAGTTGTTCAGTATCTAACTTCCCTCTCCCTACTGTAAATCTCTCCTTCATGTTGTCAACTATTTACCCGTGTGAGGCCTGCTCCACACCTTGTGTATACGTGTAACAAAGGCTGAAGAGACAGGTTCCACTTACCAGGCAATGTAGAAGTATGGGTCGCCATCTTGGACAGAGCAGAGGAATGAACATACACACACACACAGTGTAGTGTAGTGTGGAGGCGGAGGAACAGAGTTACTTTACCCACTGCAGTGACAGCACTTTCCTTTAACACCAGGGTATAAAATGGATTTGAATGAGAAAGGGGAGGACAGGGGGAGAAGCAGGAGGGGGGACATAGGGCAGAGTGAGGATGGAGGGGGACAGATCTGCTACTTTGAACCTCCAGCATGATATGGAGATGGAGGAGAGGAAGGGTCACCCCTCTGTTCTCTCTCTCTCCCTCTGCTTCAGCTCTTCTCTTTTTACTCTCTCTTCCCTCTGTCCCTCCCTCCTCCCATCCCTCCATCCTCTCCTTTGCCCGGTCCATCCCTCTGTTCATTAGCATAGCAGCTGCAGAGTGCAGAGTGGGGACAGGGCAGGTTTTTTTTTTGGGGGGGGGGGGGGGGGGGGGGGCTCCAGTCAATGGCACGGCGTCTGGGTCTTGAATAGAGCTGAACCAGGACCCAGCAGCCCAGACAAAAGAGGAGGGGAGAGAAGAATGAACGAGTGAATGGGGCGGCTTGTCACTTTTCAATGGAAAAGCACAGAATGGAGTGAAAGAATGAAAGAAAAAGTTGAAAAATGAGCGGAGGGCAAGGAAAGAAGTGGCCTGGCCACCTGTCTCTGTCTCTCAGTCTTCCTGTTTCTCTCTCTCCTAGAAAGAGAGCAGAGAGGATTCTTTAGCAAGCCACATGTTTTATTTTCTTCGGGGAGAAAAGATAAGGCCAGTGCAAACAAGCTGATAATAACAAGTTGATAATAACAAGCTGATAATAACAAGCTGATAATAACAAGCTGATAATAACAAGCTGATAATAACAAACTGATAATAACAAACTGATTATAATAAGCTGATAATAACAAACTGATTATAACAAGCTGATAATAACAAGCTGATAATAACAAACTGATTATAACAAGCTGATAATAACAAACTGATAATAACAAACTGATAATAACAAGCCGATAATAACATGCTGATAACAAGCTGATAATAACAAGCTGATTATAACAAGCTGATAACAAGCTGATAATAACAAACTGATAACAAGCTGATAATAACAAGCTGATAATAACATGATAATAACAAGCTGATAACAACAAGTTGATAAGCTAATAACAACATGATGATAACAAGCGAATAATAACAAAGTTAGATAACAAGCTGATAATAACATGATGATAACAGGCTGATAATAACATGATAATAACAAGCTGATAACAAGCTGATAATAACAAGCTGATAACAAGCTGATAATAACATGATGATAACGAGCGAATAATAACAAAGTTAGTAAACAAACTTATAATAACAAGCTGATAATAACATGATAACAACAAGCTGATAATATCATGATGATAACAAGCTGATAATAATAAGCTGATAACAAGCTGATAATAACCTGCTGATAATAACAAGCTGATAATAACCTGCTGATAATAACAAGCTGATAATAACAAGCTGATAATAAAAAGCTGATAACAAGCTGATAATAACCTGCTGATAATAACAAGCTGATAATAACCTGCTGATAATAACAAGCTGATAACAAGCTGATAATAACAAGCTGATAATAAGCTGATAACAACATAACATGCTGATAATAACAAGCTGATAACGAGCTGATAATAATAAGCTGATAACAAGCTGATAACAAGCTGATAACAAGCTGATAATAACAAGCTGATAATAACAAGATGATAATAAGCTGATAATAACAAGCTGATTATAACAAGCTGATAACAAGCTGATAATAACAAGCTGATAATAACAAGCTGATAATAAGCTGATAATAACAAGCTGATAATAGCCTGCTGATAATAACATGCTGACAACAAGCTGATAATAACAAGCTGATAATAACATGATGACAACAAACTGATAATAACAAGTTGATAATAACAAGTTGATAATAACAAGCTGATAATAACAAGTTAATACTAAGCTGATAATAACAAGCTGATAATAACAAGCTGATAATAACAAGTTGATAATAACAAGCTGAGAATAACATGTTGATAATAACAAGCTGATTATAACAAGCTGATAATAACAAGTTGATAATAATATTCTGATAATAACAAGCTAATAATAAGCTGATAATAACAAGCTGATAATAACAAGCTGATAATAACAAGTTGATAATAACAAGTTGATAATAACAAGCTGATAATAACATGTTGATAATAACAAGCTGATAATAATATTCTGATAACAAGCTGATAATAACAAGCTGATAATAACATGTTGATAATAACAAGCTGATAATAACAAGCTGATAATAACAAGTTAATAATAACAAGCTGATAATAACAAGTTGATAATAACAAGATGATTATAACAAGCTGATAATAACAAGCTGATAATAACAAGTTGATAATAACAAGCTGATTATAACAAGCTGATAATAACAAGCTGATAATAACAAGTTGATAATAATATTCTGATAATAACAAGCTAATAATAAGCTGACAATAACAAGCTGATAATAACAAGCTGATAATAACAAGTTGATAATAACAAGTTGATAATAACAAGCTGATAATAACATGTTGATAATAACAAGCTGATAACAAGCTGATAATACTTATTCTGATAACAAGCTGATAATAACAAGCTGATAATAACATGTTGATAATAACAAGCTGATAATAACAAGCTGATAATAACAAGTTGATAATAACAAGCTGATAATAACAAGTTGATAATAACAAGCTGATTATAACAAGCTGATAATAACAAGCTGATAATAACAAGTTGATAATAACAAGCTGATTATAACAAGCTGATAATAACAAGCTGATAATAACAAGTTGATAATAATATTCTGATAATAACAAGCTAATAATAAGCTGACAATAACAAGCTGATAATAACAAGCTGATAATAACATGTTGATAATAACAAGCTGATAACAAGCTGATAATAATATTCTGATAACAAGCTGATAATAACAAGCTGATAATAACATGTTGATAATAACAAGCTGATAATAACAAGCTGATAATAACAAGTTGATAATAACAAGCTGATAATAACAAGTTGATAATAACAAGCTGATTATAACATGCTGATAATAACAAGTTGATAATAACAAGCTGAAAACAAGCTGATAATAATTTTCTGATAACATGCTGATAATAACAAGTTGATAACAACAAGCTGATAATAATATTCTGATAACAAGCTGATAATAATATTCTGATAACAAGCTGATAATAACAAGTTGATAATAACAAGCTGATAATAATATTCTGATAACAAGCTGATAACAAGCTGATAATAATATTCTGATAACAAGCTGATAATAACAAGTTGATAATAACAAGCTGATAATAATATTCTGATAACAAGCTGATAATAACAAGTTGATAATAACATTCTGATAACAAGCTGATAATAACAAGCAGATAATAACAAGCTGATAACAAGCTGATTATAACAAGTTGATAATAACAAGCAGATAATAACAAGCTGATAATAACAAGCTGATAATAACATGTTGATAACAACAAGCTGATTATAACAAGCTGATAATAACAAGCTGATAATAACATGTTGATAACAACAAGCTGATTATAACAAGCTGATAATAACAAGCTGATAATAACAAGCAGATAATAACAAGCTGATAACAAGCTGATTATAACAAGTTGATAATAACAAGCAGATAATAACAAGCTGATAATAACAAGCTGATTATAACAAGCTGATAATAAGCTGATAATAACAAACTGATAATAACAAGCATATAAAAACAAGCTGATAACAAGCTGATAATAACAAGCTGATAAAAAGCTGATAATAACAAGCTGATAATAACAAGCTGATAATAACAAGCTGATAATAACATGACGATAACAAGTTGATAACAATCGATAATAACAAGCTGATAATAACATAACAAGCTGATAATAACATGACGATAACAAGTTGATAACAATCGATAATAACAAGCTGATAATAACATAACAAGCTGATAATAACATGATGATAACAAGCTAATAACAAGCTAAAAATCTAATTTATTTGTCACATACACATGGTTAGCAGATGTTAATGTGAGTGTAGCGAAATGCTTGTGCTTCTAGTTCCGACAATGCAGTAATAACCAACGAGTAATCTAACCTAACAATTCCAAAACTACTACCTTATACACACAAGTGTAAAGGGATAAAGAATATGTACATAAAGATATATGAATGAGTGATGGTACAGAGCGGCATAGGCAAGATACAGTAGATGGTATTGAGTGCAGTATATACATATGAGATGAGTATGTAAACAAAGTGGCATAGTTAAAGTGGCTAGTGATACATGTATTACATAAAGATGCAGTAGATGATATAGAGTACAGTATATACGTATACATATGAGATTAATAATGTAGGGTATGTAAACATTATATTAAGTATCATTGTTTAAAGTTGCTAGTGATATATTTTACATCAATTCCCATCAATTCCCATTAATAAAGTGGCTGGAGTTGAGTCAGTGTGTTGGCAGCAGCCACTCAATGTTAGTGGTGGCTGTTTAACACTCTGATGGCCTTGAGATAGAAGCTGTTTTTCAGTCTCTCGGTCCCAGCTTTGATGCACCTGTACTGACCTCGCCTTCTGGATGATAGCGGGGTGAACAGGCAGTGGCTCGGGTGGTTGTTGTCCTTGATGATCTTTATGGCCTTCCTGTGACATCGGGTGGTGTAGGTGTCCTGGAGGGCAGGTAGTTTGCCCCCGGTGATGCGTTGTGCAGACCTCACTACCCTCTGGAGAGCCTTACGGTTGTGGGCGGAGCAGTTGCCGTACCAGGCGGTGATACAGCCCGCCAGGATGCTCTCGATTGTGCATCTGTAGAAGTTTGTGAGTGCTTTTTGTGACAAACCTAATTTCTTCAGCCTCCTGAGGTTGAAGAGGCGCTGCTGCGCCTTCTTCACGATGCTGTCTGTGTGGGTGGACCAATTCAGTTTGTCTGTGATGTGTACGCCGAGGAACTTAAAACTTACTACCCTCTCCACTACTGTCCCATCGATGTGGATAGGGGGGGTGTTCCCTCTGCTGTTTCCTGAAGTCCACAATCATCTCCTTAGTTTTGTTGACGTTGAGTGTGAGGTTATTTTCCTGACACCACACTCCGAGGGCCCTCACCTCCTCCCTGTAGGCCGTCTCGTCGTTGTTGGTAATCAAGCCTACCACTGTTGTGTCGTCCGCAAACTTGATGATTGAGTTGGAGGCGTGCGTGGCCACCCTGTCGTGGGTGAACAGGGAGTACAGGAGAGGGCTCAGAACGCACCCTTGTGGGGCCCCAGTGTTGAGGATCAGCGGGGTAGAGATGTTGTTACCTACCCTCACCACCTGGGTGCGGCCCGTCAGGAAGTCCAGTACCCAGTTGCAGGGCGGGGTCGAGACCCAGGGTCTCGAGCTTGATGACGAGTTTGGAGGGTACTATGGTGTTAAATGCTGAGCTGTAGTCGATGAACAGCATTCGATGAACAGCTGATAATAACATGATGATAACAAGTTGATAATAACAAAGTTAGATAAAATGCTGATAATAACAAGCTGATAACAAGCTGATAATAACAAGTTCATCAACACAACCCTCCAGTCAATCCTTGTGTAGAAATGTTGAACAAAACAATTTACAATGTTTTACGCAAATATAACTTTATAGCAGGTATTCAATAACATAGGATCCCTTAGCAACTTGTGAACAAAAGTAGCTTAACTCACAATCCACAGGTTTGTATTCTGATTGCTCTTTCGTTGTTTCTGCACAATCCTCAAAACAATGGTGGAATCTGCCAGCTAAACTGGAGATTATTATATTGCCATGTAAACACAAACCCCACAAATGATTGTCAACAGTTGGTGGTTTGTTTAACATAATTATGTTTGTCTTGTATGGCTCTGGTATTTAATCATGTTTGTCTTGTATGGCTCTGGTATTTAATTATGTTTGTATTGTATGGCTATGGTATTTAATTATGTTTGTCTTGTATGGCTCTGGTATTTAATTATGTTTGTATTGTATGGCTATGGTATTTAATCATGTTTGTCTTGTATGGCTCTGGTATTTAATTATGTTTGTATTGTATGGCTATGGTATTTAATTATGTTTGTCTTGTATGGCTCTGGTATTTAATTATGTTTGTATTGTATGGCTCTGGTATTTAATTATGTTTGTCTTGTATGGCTCTGGTATTTAATTATGTTTGTCTTGTATGGCTCTGGTATTTAATTATGTTTGTATTGTATGGCTCTGGTATTTAATTATGTTTGTCTTGTATGGCTCTGGTATTTAATTATGTTTGTCTTGTATGGCTCTGGTATTTAATTATGTTTGTATTGTATGGCTCTGGTATTTAATTATGTTTGTCTTGTATGGCTCTGGTATTTAATTATGTTTGTCTTGTATGGCTCTGGTATTTAATTATGTTTGTCTTGTATGGCTCTGGTATTTAATTATGTTTGTCTTGTATGGCTCTGGTATTTAATTATGTTTGTCTTGTATGGCTCTGGTATTTAATTATGTTTGTCTTGTATGGCTCTGGTATTTAATTATGTTTGTCTTGTATGGCTCTGGTATTTAATTATGTTTGTCTTGTATGGCTCTGGTATTTAATTATGTTTGTCTTGTATGGCTCTGGTATTTAATTATGTTTGTCTTGTATGGCTCTGGTATTTAATTATGTTTGTCTTGTATGGCTCTGGTATTTAATTATGTTTGTCTTGTATGGCTCTGGTATTTAATTATGTTTGTCTTGTATGGCTCTGGTATTTAATTATGTTTGTCTTGTATGGCTCTGGTATTTAATTATGTTTGTCTTGTATGGCTCTGGTATTTAATTATGTTTGTCTTGTATGGCTCTGGTATTTAATTATGTTTGTCTTGTATGGCTCTGGTATTTAATTATGTTTGTCTTGTGTGGTATTTTGCAAAAGTAGTTGTAGATGCGTCATTTAATATATTAATAATATGATGCGTTTTGCATTAAATTAATTTAATGCGTTTTGCAGCATCATCATAATGTAATAGGCAAGTGGCATTCTGCTTCTTGAAAACCCGATATCTGGAAAACTTGACTGCTGACATGCAAAACACTTTGGGACTATATTAACAGTGGACTAATCACAAAAAATCCTAAATCTAATTTTTGAGTGGATTTTTTCTTTAATACCTCTGCATGCTCACTTACATTTACATGTTAGTCATTTAGCAGACACTCTTATCAAGAGCGACTTAAAGTAGTGAGTTCATACATTTTCATATGGTCCTCTGTGGGAATTGAACCCACAACCCTGGCACTGCAAGTGCCATGCTCTACCAAGTGAGACACAAGGGACTAACTGTGTCATAAGAAAAAGTAGGCCTATTTGGTGTGTGTTGGGAAGTAGACAACCAAGGAACAGTTCTTAGAGAGAGCACAAGATCACATCAAAAGTGGACACGAGACACATGCATGTTACAGACGTCATGTTGCCTGCTTAGCGAGTACCACTCCTCCCCCCCGATTCGGCTAAATACCTGGCTGGAACTCCAGATCTCTGCTTTGCTAACACACGCGACCACCCTCCTTGACAATGTTCCAACGGTTTGAGACCCCCAAAAGGACTTAATTGGATGGCTCCATCCATCCATCCTAAATTCCCAATCTGGCCCTCAAACCATCACGGTCACCTAATAATCCCCAGTTTACAATTGGCTCATTTATCCCCCTCCCCCCTGCAAATGAGAAAGTGTTCTCAGTCAACTTACCTGGTAAAATAACGGATAAATAAAATCCATCGACTACATTTCAAGCTAGCTGTGGAGTGACCTTACGGTATGTTCTTGAAGGAAAGATTCACCCATCTTGAATGTTAGATCATTTTTGTGCATGTCTGAGAGAGGTTCTATCGATTTGCGGGGTCATTTCATGTTTATCTGAAGTATTGCTGTTCAAACAGGCAGAAATACAGACGGTATGACGAGTTTTACATCATGTGATGACTCTTTGGGGTGGCAGGTAGCCTTGTGATTAGAACGTTGGGCCAGTAACTGCTGGATCAAATCCCCCGAGCTGACAAGGTAAAAATCTGTC
The DNA here is from genome assembly GCF_013265735.2 of Oncorhynchus mykiss. Taxonomy (NCBI): domain Eukaryota; kingdom Metazoa; phylum Chordata; class Actinopteri; order Salmoniformes; family Salmonidae; genus Oncorhynchus; species Oncorhynchus mykiss. Next base: position 12,119,338 of record NC_048576.1, on the reverse strand, counting down.
GTTTTGTCCCTGAACAAGGCAGTTAACCCACTGTTCCCCGGTAGGCCATCATCTTGACTGACTTGCCTAGTTAAATAAATAAAATAATCCTTTAGCTCTGTAGATAATGCATTGATCGGTGGAGCTGTATGAGCAAGGTTCAGTTCACCTTCTTCATTCACCTCTGCTGAAGTATGAGAGAACACTTGACAACAGTGCTAACACATTCACCACCCACCAAAAGCATACACAAAACATACTTTGTGCAAATGAAACCCCTGCATAAGATTTTTGGCAGATAGGGGGTATGCACTATCACACCCAGCTTCTTTCAGGCAAGATGAACACACACACACACCGACACACTCCCCACTGAAACACACACACAGTCCTCTTCTCTGTCTCTGTTAAAATAATTTCCAAATTCCTGCTCGGATGTGTGGCAGGCACATGAAGAATCTATTAGCGGACCTCTCTGCTCTGCTGTATAGCAGCTCTGCTTTGGGACAGCAGCCAACTCAGCCGCCGGACAATGAAAATCCAACTCAACAAAAACATCCTGCAGAAGTGAGAGCGCGAGGGAGACGGAGAGAGAAAGCGAGGGAGACAGAGAGAGAGAGCGAGGGAGACGGAGAGAGGGGTGGAGAGAGAGCGAGCAAGGGAGACGGAGAGAGAAAGCGAGGGAGACGGAGAGAGAGAGCGAGGGAGACGGAGAGAGAGAGCGAGGGAGACGGAGAGAGAGAGCGAGGGAGACGGAGAGAGAGCGAGGGAGACGGAGAGAGGGGTGGAGAGAGAGAGCGAGCAAGGGAGACGGAGAGAGGGGTGGAGAGAGAGAGCGAGCAAGGGAGACGGAGAGGGGTGGAGAGAGAGAGCGAGCAAGGGAGACAGAGAGAGGGGTGGAGAGAGAGAGCGAGCAAGGGAGACAGAGAGAGGGGTGGAGAGAGAGAGCGAGCAAGGGAGACGGAGAGAGGGGTGCAGAGAGAGCGCGAGGGAGACGGAGAGGGGTGGAGAGAGAGAGCGAGCAAGGGAGACAGAGAGAGGGGTGGAGAGAGAGAGCGAGCAAGGGAGACGGAGAGAGGGGTGCAGAGAGAGCGCGAGGGAGACGGAGAGGGGTAGAGAGAGAGTGCGAGGGAGATGGAGAGGGGTGGAGAGAGAGAGCGAGGGAGGGAGACGGAGAGCGGGGTGAAGAGAGAGCGAGATGGAGAGGGGTGAAGAGAGAGCGAGCAAGGGAGAGAGGGAGATGGAGAGAGCGAGGGAGACGGAGAGAAGGATGGAGAGAGAGCGAGCAAGGGAGAGAGCGAGACAGAGAGAGCGAGGGAGACGGAGAGAGGGGTGGAGAGAGAGAGAGCAAGGGAGAGAGCGAGACAGAGAGCGAGGGAGACGGAGAGAGGGGTGGAGAGAGAGCGAGCAAGGGAGAGAGGGAGATGGAGAGAGCGAGGGAGACGAGAGAGGGATGGAGAGAGAGAGAGCAAGGGAGAGAGCGAGGGAGACGGAGAGAGGGGTGGAGAGAGCGACAGGAGAGCAAGGGAGAAAGAGAATGGAGGAGAGAGAGAGCGAGGGAGATGGAGAGAGGGGTGGAGAGAGAGAGCGAGGGAGACGGAGAGAGGGGTGGAGAGAGAGCGAGCAAGGGAGAGAGGGAGATGGAGAGAGCGAGGGAGACGAGAGAGGGATGGAGAGAGAGAGAGCAAGGGAGAGAGCGAGGGAGACGGAGAGAGGGGTGGAGAGAGCGACAGGAGAGCAAGGGAGAAAGAGAATGGAGGAGAGAGAGAGCGAGGGAGATGGAGAGAGGGGTGGAGAGAGAGAGCGAGGGAGACGGAGAGAGGGGTGGAGAGAGAGCGAGGGAGACGGAGAGAGGGGTGGAGAGAGAGCGAGCAAGGGAGAGAGGGAGATGGAGAGAGCGAGGGAGACGAGAGAGGGGTGGAGAGAGAGCGAGCAAGGGAGAGAGCGAGACAGAGAGCGAGGGAGACGAGAGAGGGGTGGAGAGAGAGCGAGCAAGGGAGAGAGCGAGACAGAGAGCGAGGGAGACGAGAGAGGGGTGGAGAGAGAGCGAGCAAGGGAGAGAGGGAGATGGAGAGAGCGAGGGAGACGAGAGAGGGGTGGAGAGAGAGCGAGGGAGAGAGAGCGAGGGAGACGGAGAGAGGGGTGGAGAGAGAGCGAGCAAGGGAGAGCGAGACGGAGAGAGGGGTGGAGAGAGAGCGAGCAAGGGGGAGAGCGAGACAGCGAGAGCGAGGGAGGGAGATGGAGGGGTGCAGAGAGAGAGCGCGAGGGAAACGGAGAGAGGGGTGGAGAGAGAGCGAGCAAGGGGGAGAGCGAGACAGCGAGAGCGAGGGAGGGAGATGGAGGGGTGCAGAGAGAGAGCGCGAGGGAAACGGAGAGAGGGGTGGAGAGAGAGCACGAGGGAGATGGAAGGGGGTGGAGGGAGAGCGCAAGGGAGACGGAGAGAGGGGTGGAGAGAGCGACAGGAGAGCAAGGGAAAAGGAGAATGGAGAGAGAGAGAGAGGAAGGGAGAGGAGGTAGAATAGAAGGGCAAGCAGCAACTGTGGTTGCTCTCTGCAGCCAACAGCAGGGGTGACTTTAGTCTTTCAACACAAAGTTTTAGTAGTCTTGGTTCATTTACCACTACAATACATCTAAAGATATGTACTGCATGGAATTAGGCTGCAGACACTTCTACATCCAGATAGATGTAGTGCAGATGAGGAGGCTGCAGACACTTCTACATCCAGATAGATGTAGTGCAGATGAGGAGGCTGCAGACACTTCTACATCCACTGCACACTGTAAGCAGCACACATTTCACATTGTATGGCATACTTCCTTAAGACAGTCACATTTAACTCCAAAGCAGGAAATGTCAAATGTGTCGTGTGTTTGAGGATTAAAAGGCTGCTTAAGTTTGTAATTTCCACTTTGAAATGTCAGACTTGATTTACCCTTAGGAAAAATGTCTCAACCCCTACAAAAAACTGTGTTAATTAGAAAACACGTGTGTGACAGAGCGAGAGACATAGAGAGATAGAGAGCGACAGACAGACAGACAGAGATACTTATGTTTATTTTCCCTTTTGTACATCGCTAAAACACTGTACAACACTGTAACATGAAATGTCTTTTGGAACTTGTGATGTTTACGGTTATTGTTTATTATCTATTTCACTTGCTTTGGCAATGTAAACATGTTTCCCGTGCCAATAAAGCCATTAAATTGGAGCGAGAGAGAGGGACCTCCAGAGGGAGAGAGAGAGCGAGACAGACAGGGAGAAAAAGAGAGAAACAGACGAGTGCCCAGGGGGTTAATAGAGAGAAGAGGAATAGTGATGCAGAGACAGAGAGTTGAGCTAGGGACCTTCCTCAGACTACACAGACAGACAGAGAGTTGAGCTAGGGACCTTCCTCAGACTACACAGACAGACAGAGAGTTGAGCTAGGGACCTTCCTCAGACTACACAGACAGACAGAGAGTTGAGCTAGGGACCTTCCTCAGACTACACAGACAGACAGAGAGTTGAGCTAGGGACCTTCCTCAGACTACACAGACAGACAGAGAGTTGAGCTAGGGACCTTCCTCAGACTACACAGACAGACAGAGAGTTGAGCTAGGGACCTTCCTCAGACTACACAGACAGACAGAGAGTTGAGCTAGGGACCTTCCTCAGACTACACAGACAGACAGAGAGTTGAGCTAGGGACCTTCCTCAGACTACACAGACAGACAGACAGACAGAGAGTTGAGCTAGGGACCTTCCTCAGACTACACAGACAGACAGACAGACAGAGAGTTGAGCTAGGGACCTTCCTCAGACTACACAGACAGACAGAGAGTTGAGCTAGGGACCTTCCTCAGACTACACAGACAGACAGAGAGTTGAGCTAGGGACCTTCCTCAGACTACACAGACAGACAGAGAGTTGAGCTAGGGACCTTCCTCAGACTACACAGACAGACAGAGAGTTGAGCTAGGGACCTTCCTCAGACTACACAGACAGACAGAGACAGAGAGTTGAGCTAGGGACCTTCCTCAGACTACACAGACAGACAGAGAGTTGAGCTAGGGACCTTCCTCAGACTACACAGACAGACAGAGAGTTGAGCTAGGGACCTTCCTCAGACTACACAGACAGACAGAGAGTTGAGCTAGGGACCTTCCTCAGACTACACAGACAGACAGAGAGTTGAGCTAGGGACCTTCCTCAGACTACACAGACAGACAGAGAGTTGAGCTAGGGACCTTCCTCAGACTACACAGACAGACAGAGAGTTGAGCTAGGGACCTTCCTCAGACTACACAGACAGACAGAGAGTTGAGCTAGGGACCTTCCTCAGACTACACAGACAGACAGAGAGTTGAGCTAGGGACCTTCCTCAGACTACACAGACAGACAGAGAGTTGAGCTAGGGACCTTCCTCAGACTAGACAGACAGACAGAGTTGAGCTAGGGACCTTTCTCAGACTACACAGACAGACAGACAAACAGAGAGTTGAGCTAGGGACCTTCCTCAGACTACACAGACAGACAGAGAGTTGAGCTAGGGACCTTCCTCAGACTACACAGACAGACAGAGACAGAGAGTTGAGCTAGGGACCTTCCTCAGACTACACAGACAGACAGAGAGTTGAGCTAGGGACCTTCCTCAGACTAGACAGACAGACAGAGACAGAGAGTTGAGCTAGGGACCTTCCTCAGACTACACAGACAGACAGAGAGTTGAGCTAGGGACCTTCCTCAGACTACACAGACAGACAGAGACAGAGAGTTGAGCTAGGGACCTTCCTCAGACTACACAGACAGACAGAGAGTTGAGCTAGGGACCTTCCTCAGACTAGACAGACAGACAGAGACAGAGAGTTGAGCTAGGGACCTTCCTCAGACTACACAGACAGACAGAGAGTTGAGCTAGGGACCTTCCTCAGACTACACAGACAGACAGAGACAGAGAGTTGAGCTAGGGACCTTCCTCAGACTACACAGACAGACAGAGAGTTGAGCTAGGGACCTTCCTCAGACTACACAGACAGACAGAGAGTTGAGCTAGGGACCTTCCTCAGACTAGACAGACAGAGACAGAGAGTTGAGCTAGGGACCTTCCTCAGACTACACAGACAGACAGAGAGTTGAGCTAGGGACCTTCCTCAGACTAGACAGACAGAGTTGAGCTAGGGACCTTCCTCAGACTACACAGACAGACAGAGACAGAGAGTTGAGCTAGGGACCTTCCTCAGACTACACAGACAGACAGTTGAGCTAGGGACCTTCCTCAGACTAGACAGACAGACAGACAGAGAGTTGAGCTAGGGACCTTCCTCAGACTACACAGACAGACAGAGACAGAGAGTTGAGCTAGGGACCTTCCTCAGACTACACAGACAGACAGAGAGTTGAGCTAGGGACCTTCCTCAGACTAGACAGACAGAGAGAGTTGAGCTAGGGACCTTCCTCAGACTACACAGACAGACAGAGACAGAGAGTTGAGCTAGGGACCTTCCTCAGACTACACAGACAGACAGAGAGTTGAGCTAGGGACCTTCCTCAGACTACACAGACAGACAGAGAGTTGAGCTAGGGACCTTCCTCAGACTACACAGACAGACAGACAGAGAGTTGAGCTAGGGACCTTCCTCAGACTACACAGACAGACAGAGAGTTGAGCTAGGGACCTTCCTCAGACTACACAGACAGACAGAGAGTTGAGCTAGGGACCTTCCTCAGACTAGACAGACAGACAGAGAGTTGAGCTAGGGACCTTCCTCAGACTAGACAGACAGACAGTTGAGCTAGGGACCTTCCTCAAACTACATAGACAGACAGAGACAGAGAGTTGAGCTAGGGACCTTCCTCAGACTACACAGACAGACAGACAGAGACAGAGAGTTGAGCTAGGGACCTTCCTCAGACTACACAGACAGACACAGAGACAGAGAGAGGGTAACATAAAACCTGCATACACTGGGGAGGGAACCCTGCCTTCTATAAACCAGAACTACCCACAATCATGTGCGTGGCTCTTTTATCCAGCATGTGAAAAGATGAGGCTGACTGAATAACAAAGGGAGAGAATGGGGATCCGGATGGCCTGGGAGAATGGGGATCCGGATGGCCTGGGAGAGGGGGGAGGGGATCTGGGCTAGCCTGGGAGAATGGGGATCCGGATGGCCTGGGAGAATGGGGATCCGGATGGCCTGGGAGAGGGGGAAGAGGGGATCCGGATGGCCTGGGAGAGGGGGAAGAGGGGATCTGGGCTAGCCTGGGAGAATGGGGATCCGGATGGCCTGGGAGAGGGGGAAGAGGGGATCTGGGCTAGCCTGGGAGAATGGGGATCCGGATGGCCTGGGAGAGGGGGAAGAGGGGATCCGGATGGCCTGGGAGAGGGGGAAGAGGGGATCTGGGCTAGCCTGGGAGAACGGGAGAGAGGAGGGGTATGTGCCCGTCACTATTCTTCTCTATGGGTAACGGGGGCTGGGACTGCCTGGGGGTAGGGAAAAAGAAACATGCATAGACACACAGAGTTTAAAGATTTTTTTTACTGGCTTGTACACAAACGTACAAAAATATTACAGCACTCATTTTCTCAACACACATCATGATCACAGTGTTACAAACGTTCAAAAACAAAATACAGAACACAAACAAGAAAACCCAAAATCAAAACACGATGGAACTTCAGCATCACTCATTAAACTCAGACATTTGTTTTTGTTTCGCTCGAAAAAAAGCAAAACGAAAACAGAACACGCCCCGGCCCAATTTATTTATTTAAACGTCAGCACTTTCTCTCATTTACACCTATCCAGTCGTCCTCTCTCGGGCCATAAATGTTATGACACTTGAGTAGAACAACCATACACTGTGCAATTTTTTTTGTAACAATGATCTTACCATCAAATGTATTTTTCCCCTTTCATAACAACAGGAGGAGGACAGCACTTCAGAAAAGAAAGTGCTCCAAGATATTTCAGCATATTATATATAAACAGTACCAGTCAAAAGTCAGGACCCACCCACTCACTCCAGGGTTTCTCTTTATTTGTTATACCTACCCTTGAATGAGTAGGTGTCCAAACGTTTGTCTGGTACTGTATATAAACACATACCCGATCACAAAGATTCAAACAATCTTTGCCTTAACACAATGTTTCACAAAGTTAACACACAAAACATTACAACCTGGAGTTGTTTTTATACAATAGCATTTTGTTGTGTTCCTTTTTTTTTCTATTCGGAAAAACAATACAATTTGACTTGATAAAAAGTCAACTTAATCAACAACAGTCAGTGCAATATTTAAAATATATATATATAAAAAATATCAAGTTTAAGACAAGCGATGCATATTTTTTTGTTCCACTAAAACCAATCTATTCCTTGATGTTTCTTTCTAATCCATTTAGTTTGCTTTTCCAGGTACATGGAAGGACAGTCCTTCATCCCTTGTGTCTCTCCTTACTGTAGGGAGGGAAGACCCCCAGGTAGCAACATAAAGCCACACACTCGAGGAGAGGAGCAGGCCACACACTCGAGGAGAGGAGCAGGCCACACACAGGCCAGGGGAACACAGCTCAACTCACTCAGGACACAACAGTCAGATGAATGCAGCACACACAGACATATATACACACATTCATTCCTGCACGCATGTGCACTCTCTCTCACACACACACACACAGACACACAGGGATTTTCATTGAATGACTGTGATGCTATCAGATATTTTTCTTTCACTTACTGTTGGCCATTGAGTAAAATCTAATATAAAACATACAAGCAGCATTGAAACAAACATTAGGGTGCCATGACTTTCAAAATGCAGCAGGCAGTTTAAACCATTTGTTTTATATATATATATCCTGCAATAGTCATGTAGATGTTAGTCATCATAACATGAGAGTAATAAAATGTTTTACTCCTGCTCAGTAGTAACTATTTCTAAGCCTCAACTCCTGCAGTTACCCGGACAGGCACCAGGGGGCGTAAAAGGCTCTGCATTTTGTGCAATAAAACTCCCTGCATTAATAAATCAGGCAATAAAATGCAATTTTTGTGACTAAATAGAAACTTCAAACAGAACGACTATATAATGTATAAAACAAAAAAAAGGCAATGTGTGTTTGCAACCATACCTTTACAGAAAGGCAAAAAAAATTAAATGCTTTGCTTGTCAGATTAAAGTTTGGTTGTAGTGTGGGAAATAAATTCATCCCAGATGAAGATAAGAAACGGGCTTGATTAATATGAAATAGACATTATTGCTTTGCAGAAGAAACACCATAGTTGTCTCCTAGCCTATATCACTGGGTTAAATAACATTGGCTTGGTGCCTACTGCTAAAATAGCTATTACTTAAAATGTCTGTGTGGGTATGAGCATTATTTTGGCCTATAGGCAGGCTTGGGGATAGGCTAGATCAGTGGTTTCCAACTAGGGGGGGGGGGGGGGGGGGGTACTAGGACCCCTGGGGGTGGCCTATCAACAGGGGGTACTTGAGAAGACTCATCAGACCATAGGCCTACTGGTAAAATGCACCTGAGGGGGTACTTCAGGTACAGTAACCAAAAATGTTTGGGATCCACTGTGCTAAAGGATGTGTGTGACTCCCCATATTGGAGTGTTGTGGAGTGAGCAAGAGTCCAATGGTTTTGAATACTTTTACAGTCGAGGTAGTTGGCAAATAAAACCAAACAAGAAGTTAATGAGGGACAAAGAAGAGTCTCTCTTTAGCAAGGTCAAATTTAGGCTTATTGTGACATGGGGTAGGATAGTTTATACTATGATAAGCATAGAGTCTGAAGCAGCTTTATAAGTCACCCTAAATATTCTTAAACGTGACAGATTTGAGTTGAAAAGAATAACCACAGAGTTTTCAAAATGCATCTGGTCAATGTACCTTCATAAATAGAACCCAGCCTGTATTCACAGTGATAACCAGGGTGTTGTTCGTTAAAATACTGAAAGGAGATTAAAGTGAATTCCAAATGCCACTTTCCTGACGTTTTGATACAAAGCGAAAGCAGCGGTTTATATCACATCAACCATTGACACTGCGGTCGCACTGGCCTGAAAAGACATTGATACATGCCAGCAGCCTGCTTGAAGAAGGCAGGGCGCATTTAGCTACTTTTTTATTATAAAGAAACAAAGTAAAGCTATTGTGTAAAGTACTTAACAACATTAAGTCAATAGTTGTTACAATGATTACACATCTGGAAATGCCGGTCGGGTGTAATATATGTAGGTCTAATAATGCTGCTCTTTGAAATAGATCAAATCCTATCATTTAAAAAAGAAATAATAGCCAAATATAGTATGGCCTTCATTTCCCGTGTTCACCTTTTCTTCCCTTTCATATATTCCAGCATGCAGCCACAGCAACAAGTGCCATCTTTTAGTATATAAAATCATTTAAACGGGTCCTGTGTGACCACCGCAGCTATAAGGCGACACCTCAATACGAAGCCCAATAAAGAAGTGATTCAATGTAACCGCGACAAAAAAATATAGAAAGTCTATCGCTGCGTAAAACTAGGCTGCAATCAGGTCTCGGGAGCCAAACACTGGCTTAGTTATTTTATACATCCCAATCTATTATACACGTTCAAGGAAAAAGCTTTAGTACCAACCCACCAAAATGGCGTTTTTTTTATGCTGAAGCGGATACAAGAACCATGTGGCGTTTGACTCACGAGTGAGAGACCCCCGTTTGGTTTTGATGGAAGGGAAGTTACTGTGTTTTGTAGGCTATAATTTGGCACAACTATAGATCGAAACGCTAATGTACAAGAGCCTGGCTTTCCGTGTGTTTACCTGACAGCAGTGTAGCAGATCACCGTGCGCCAGAGGAGTACTTTGCCTTAGTGATGAGGTATAGGACTATGTCTTGATGTCCTCCAAAAGCGGCAATGTGTAAGGCACTCCACCCTTCCCTGTTCGCCAATCGAATATCGGCTCCGAATTTCACCAGCAGTTTTACAAGTTCGAGATTCCCATCGATGACTGACTGATGCAACGCCGTCTGTCCTTCGGGCCCGAAGGAGTTGACATTGAATTCGCAGTTTGTCATGTTCTGGAGCAACGAGTGGAGTTCCTTTGTGTTGCCTTGCTTCACCGCCTCTTGGAATACGATCTGAGGCGCAGAGCAAGTTGATACATCCCCTTGACTCATGGTGAAACCGGGATATAGAGATAGATCCTGTGCTTTTCTATCTGATAGTCACTGATTGGAGTCTCTGGCGTTGGAATACCCCCCAAATACTGGATTAATACCAGTTGTAAGGCACTTTAAAAACGTGTATACTATAGATATGGTAAAACCACTAATATCCCAAAATGGACATAGACAAAATAACACACTTGGTGTGCAAAATATTAAAGGTTGCGAAATCCAACTCCCTACAAAGTGTGTTTATAAGAGATCCAAGTGTCGCAAGGTGTAGTCTCCCCCTCTTCTCCTCCGTTGTTACTAGCAGCAACAGGTAGTATATGTTATATTGCAGAGATGGAGCAGAGCGACAGTTGAAACTTTTCTTCTGTAGGTATTCTGGAAGAACGGCCACGGTTATCTCCAAACAAGGTGAATAAAATGCAGTTGAATCTGGGCAGGTTGGTTCTTCTTGCGATTTTACCCACTTGCCTGCAGGATCCTGGAGCCGCCGCAGTTCGTCTGGCAAGGGTGGCTGTGAGACAGGTAGGATCCACGTAAGCGCACTGAACAATATTCCCCAACGGTTACATTCCAACGTCTACATCAAAAACACTTTTATGCACACTTTAAAGAATACGGTTGAGATACAATTCCCGATAACTGTTATGGTTAAAATAGAAAACATGTGGGTACTACTTGCCTGTGACAATTGGACGGGTTCTGGCGACGACGTAGTATGAACTTCCCCGCGTGCCCCGTGCTTCGCGTCCTTCGTGCGATCCCAGTGAGTCTCTGCTCTGCAGTGCGCGCGAGGGGGATATTTTACGCGTCCTTTATTTGCATGACAATGGTATTCCATAGAATCAACTCTTGTGAAATGGGCAGAAATGGAGCGAGGTAATTGGCTACTGGGTCCGTTTTGGGGAGGGTCCACAAGTGTGAAACCTTAGAGTAAGGCGTGGTCTCGTGGAAACAAATGGCATCTATAAAATAAAACATCTATAAAATTGACAATTTTACTCCCTCGCATGAGGGACGTGACTCAAGGGAGGATGGTGTTGAAGGAGTCATAAACGACATCGTGAAAAACTGTACAGAAAAGCAATATGTTGTTTAGGAGAGCAGCGGATCCAAGGGATTAACGGGACTATTGCGCATGGAGTCATAGGGCATGTTGCAAAAACTATTCGGATCTGAAGTTGTATTTCGACGGACGAATAGTGCAACCACACAAGCATGTGTGTATATATATATATATTAATGTAAAAAACAAAGGAGTAATACTGTACTGTAAAGGGCCTGTTATGCGTCGTATTTCGTCCCATGATGTTAATTCGGGCTCATTCGGCGTTAAACGCGACAAACTAGAAAAGCCGAGTTGTGGTTTGCTACTATATGTCAAAAACGATGTCCAACTTCTTCTGAAACAATGAAATGACATTGTAATTGTCACCAGTGGATTGTCACCAGTGTTGTAGAATATAAAACTGTGTGCTACTGCCGATCGCTAGAGATCTGATACTGTACACATAACGTGGCCAAATATAGATAACATGTGCTTCTTCCATAGACTCACGACTCTAAAATACTAAAAACTAAAACTTTGTTAGGTTTATACATTTCACACAAACAGATAATGTTGTTCCCTGTCGTATATAACATATGGTGACAAAATACGCATGAGCCTACTTTAGGAAATAAACATATTTGGCTTATTTACTTGTCTGCAGTCTAGCTCTTTTGGCAATAACGATGTATACATTGGACAGAGAAAAACAAATGGCCACTGAAACTTCTGTAAAACAACTCGAGCTTGGTTTGGCCTCCCTCCATATAATAACGCCAAGAGAAGAGACACCTCTCTGGCGGTTACAATCCATCTAAATGTCATCTGCGGATATTCCAGTTGTTTTAAAGTGACAAGAAGCAATAGAACTTCAAATAACAAAAGCCCGTGCGACTTCCTTTTGCAAGTGAAAAGAGGTGACGTTGCGCATAGAATGGCACGCATCAGCCTAGTTCAGCCGCAGCATAGCTACCGTGGGAACCGGACGGCTGCGATTGTAAATTGTTGTCGCGCCTTGCTGGCCTGGAAACCACACAAGGTAAATTGAACCTTTTGCTCCGTTTGGTATAGGCTTCACTAGCCTGGGAGTCCTATCTATAGACCGATGTATGATACTTGAAACACCCTGTCTTTTCATAGTTAAGCAGTTTCCGTTTGTCCTCAGGTTCCCACACACTCCACTGTACACTCCAATGTACATTTGGTGCACGTATGCGATGACTCAGTCTGTTGATTAATAACATAGGCCTATGCATCCGATACGCAGGACCACTTTATCTCACCACCAGCCTCACCACAAAGGTAAATGCACATAGTAGCCTACAAATAATAACATAACAAACTCATAACTTTGCTGGCTATGTTAGTAAATCTATGATGTATGTAATATGAAAACAATTTAGCTGACAACTTCACATAACGGAAAAGCCCCAGTTGAATGGTTTCATCATACACCTACGTGGTATTTACTGGTGTGTGTGTGTGTGTGTTAATCAGTCTGCACACGTTTCCGTTTATTTGTACCATAGCTGAGAGAAACCAAGTGCATTTTGAAATCACATATCAATAAGTGCAGACATTTGGTTCTTGTTGAGACGGAAGGAATATCAAAATACAGGCAAAAATAGTAACATTGACATACTCCTTTTGGAAAATGTATCATACTTTGTAGTGTCTGTGATGTGTAGGCATCATGTAGTGTCTGTGATATATAGGCATCTTTAGACAATACTAAACCATAGCCCACAGTCATAGAGCTCCCCAAACTAGCCAGCAGAGATCCTAAACATCTCAGGAACATCTGTCCACTAATCAAAAAGTGGTGTCAGGCCAGTTGGAAAACATTTGCACAGAACCCTGCAGGAGCCTTTGGCCAAAGGAAAGTGTCTGGTCAGAGTTCCTGTGACGTAACGTACTGGTCTTATTCGGATTTTTCTTTGCTCGTTTCTGTGGCTTTATCCGAATGATATTCTTATTCAGACTCTTGAAACATTTGCTCGATACAACCAAAATACACCCTTAACATGTGGATGTAATTACGCTCCTTTGTAAAGACAGCAACGATATGTTGTGTATGTCATTTAAAAAAAAAGGGGGGGGGGGGGGGGGGGGGGGGATTTTCTGTATAAGGAGCAAACGAAAGCACACAAACAATAATTGTGGATACATTTTTTTAATTAAATAAGCAAATTAATGTTTTCATCGTGATGCCAAAAAACGAGTAATATAACTTTGTCTCTAAAATGCTTAGACAGGTATATAACTAAGGTATATAACTATTCGTTCTATTCGTAGTCTGCATGGTATCTACTTGAGTGGAATCTTTGTCATTTTACCTCACACCATCATTCCAAATTTAGCATTTGACCCTACTCAAATCCACGTGCAATCCGTACGCAAAGTAGAATCAGCGGTCTCAATAGGATGACCAATAAACAAACATGTGAGAGGAATGTGACAAATGTGTTGGTGCTGGTAGCGCAACGGTAATCTCCCATATTTGGGGGCCCTCCATAATTTCAAGAGGGTATCGATTCGTAACAGTCAAAACAACATTAGCCTAGTAGCGTATCCTACTTTTCAAACTTCTAAATTGACAGTTACTGAATGGTATATAATAAGCTATGTGAAATAAATACCAGATCTATCCTATTTCTATTTCTGATAAACAATATATTTAAAAAAAATCATTTTTATAATCGACGGAAGAGAAAACACACAAGCGTGACTTGATATTATGTGTAGAAACCGAAGAGAGTCAGGCCGTCATGTAAGATTTGGCGCCGGGGCGACAGAACAGACAGGACGGGAGGAGCCCCTAACCGCCACTGACTCAGAGCACAGGGATTCTGTGGAGCGGGCTGTGACGGTTCAATGGAGGGAGGGGCTTCAGAAGCCAATTCATTACAGCACCACGTGTTTAAGGAGCGTGGGAAAGAGGCGAGTTTTTCTTCCCAGCAAAGAAAGAGCGAGGATCAAATAACAGTGCAGCAAAAAATTGCGAGCAGGCAGCTTCTTTCTATACGCAGCGCGGCCAGGGATAGATAGACCCTGCAACCGGACAGGGACTGCCAGGCGGGGTAGTTTATTTCAGGAGGGCTGGAGAAAAAAATAGTGGTGCTAAATACTTCAAATACTAACCTACTATTCAGGGTTCATTGAAACATGCTTAAAAAATTATACCTTCAAAGTTAAACGTAGACTGAATTGAGCACAGAACAATTCGGGGAAACCTTGAGAACGCACCATGCACTTCCGTTTTAGATGATAGATTATCCAGTCTTCTTTCCCTTGCAACAAAACGCGAATTGACCTAAATCATTTTTTTCTCTCTACAGACGGAGGCTCCCCCAGCCATACAGAGAGATCACATTTTTTTCTCTCTACAGACAGAGGCTCCCTCAGCCATACAGAGAGATCACATTTTTCGGGCAAATTGCCAAGCAACAGTTTCAAGTTTTAATGTCACATGCACAAGTACAGTGAAATGCCTTTCTTGCAATCTCAGAACCCAACAATGCAATAATCAATAATAATGTATTAAAATAAAAAATAAATAAATTAAAATAAATATTACATAAGTAAGCATACTATATACAGGAAATATATTTTTAAAGTCCGTTCCAATACCATATTTACAATGTGCAGGGATACTGAAGTGGAGGTAAGGGGACTAGGCAACGGGATATAAGCAGCTTGTATGCGAGTGGGTGTGTGTATGTAGAGTCAGTATAAATGTATGTTCATATTATGTGTGTGTAAGCAAATTATGGACTGAGTGTTTGTGTGTTGGAGTGTCAGTGTGTGTATGGCCCTGTGAGTGTGCATAGAGACAGTGAAACAATTTAAATAAAAGGTACAAGGTAAACTCAGTCTGTGTAGCTATTTTGTTAGCTATTCAGCAGTCTTATTGCTTGGCGGTAGAAGCTGTTCAAGAGCCTGTTGGTGTCAGACTTGATGCCCCGGTACCTCTTGCCATGCGGCAGTAGAGAAAATAGTCTACGACTTGGGTGGTTGGGGTCTTTAACAATTTTCCGGGCCTTCTTTTCCCACCGCCTGGTATAGAGGTCCTGGATGGCAGGGAGCTCGGTCCCAGTGATGTACTGGACCTATTTACACAAGTATTCAGACCCTTTGCTATGAGACTACCGCCCTGTAGCACTCACTTCCGTCATCATGAAGTGCTTTGAGAGACTA
Source organism: Oncorhynchus mykiss (assembly GCF_013265735.2). Lineage (NCBI taxonomy): Eukaryota > Metazoa > Chordata > Actinopteri > Salmoniformes > Salmonidae > Oncorhynchus > Oncorhynchus mykiss. Next base: position 12,103,962 of record NC_048576.1, on the reverse strand, counting down.
GTCAAGGACCATATCATCTCCACCCTACCTGACACCCTAGACCCACTCCAATTTGCTTACTGCCCAAATAGGTCCACAGACGATGCAATCTCAACCACACTGCACACTGCCCTAACCCATCTGGACAAGAGGAATACCTGTGTGAGAATGCTGTTCATCGACTACAGCTCGGCATTTAACACCATAGTACCCTCCAAGCTCGTCATCAAGCTCGAGACCCTGGGTCTCGACCCCGCCCTGTGCAACTGGGTACTGCACTTCCTGACACAACAGTGGTAGGCTTGATTACCAACAACGACGAGACGGCCTACAGGGAGGAGGTGAGGGCCCTCGGAGTGTGGTGTCAGGAAAATAACCTCACACTCAACGTCAACAAAACTAAGGAGATGATTGTGGACTTCAGGAAACAGCAGAGGGAACACCCCCCTATCCACATCAATGGAACAGTAGTGGAGAGGGTAGCAAGTTTTAAGTTCCTCGGCGTACACATCACAGACAAACTGAATTGGGCCACCCACACAGACAGCATCGTGAAGAAGGCGCAGCAGCGCCTCTTCAACCTCAGGAGGCTGAAGAAATTCGGCTTGTCACCAAAAGCACTCACAAACTTCTACAGATGCACAATCGAGAGCATCCTGTCAGGCTGTATCACCGCCTGGTACGGCAACTGCTCCGCCCACAACCGTAAGGCTCTCCAGAGGGTAGTGAGGTCTGCACAACGCATCACCGGGGGCAAACTACCTGCCCTCCAGGACACCTACACCACCCGATGTTACAGGAAGGCCATAAAGATCATCAAGGACAACAACCACCCGAGCCACTGCCTGTTCACCCCGCTATCATCCAGAAGGCGAGGTCAGTACAGGTGCATCAAAGCTGGGACCGAGAGACTGAAAAACAGCTTCTATCTCAAGGCCATCAGACTGTTAAACAGCCACCACTAACATTGAGTGGCTGCTGCCAACACACTGACTCAACTCCAGCCACTTTAATAATGGGAATTGATGGGAAATGATGTAAAATATATCACTAGCCACTTTAAACAATGCTACCTAATATAATGTTTACATACCCTACATTATTAATCTCATATGTATACGTATATACTGTACTCTATATCATCTACTGCATCTTTATGTAATACATGTATCACTAGCCACTTTAACTATGCCACTTTGTTTACATACTCCTCTCATATGTATATACTGTACTCGATACCATCTACTGTATCTTGCCTATGCCGCTCTGTACCATCACTCATTCATATGTCTTTATTTACATATTCTTTATCCCTTTACACTTGTGTGTATAAGACAGTAGTTTTGGAATTGTTAGTTAGATTACTTGTTGGTTATTACTGCATTGTCGGAACTAGAAGCACAAGCATTTCGCTACACTCGCATTAACATCTGCTAACCATGTGTATGTGACAAATAAAATTTGATTTGATTTGAGACTCAACATTGAGCTCAGATGCATCCTGTTTTCATTGATCATCGTTGAGATGTTTCTACAACTTGATTGGAGTCCACCTGTTGTAAATTAAATTGATTAGACATGATTTGGAAAGGCACACACCTGTCTATATAAGGTCCCACAGTTGACAGTGCATGTCAGAGCAAAAACCAAGCCATGAGGTCCTTCCAGAAGGACAACCATCTCAGCAGCACTCCACCAATCAGGCCTCTATGGTAGAGTGGCCAGACAGAAGCCACTCCTCAGTAAAAAAGCACATGACAGCCACTTGGAGTTTAGCCAAAAGGCATCTAAAGACTCTCAGACCATGAGAAACAAGATTCTCTGGTCTGATGAAACCAAGATTAAACTATTTGGTGTGAATGCCAAGCGTCACGTCTGGAGAAAACCTGGCACCATCCCTACAATGAAGCATGGTGGTGGCAGCATCATGCGGTGGGGATGTTTTTCAGCTGCAGGGACTGGGAGACGGTTCGGTATTGGGCCATGATTTCTAAAAGTTTAGATAGCTGGCTAGACTAACTACCAATCTACAAATGCTTAGCTGACATGGCTAATTGAGTGACTGTGTGACTGACAAGAGAAAAAACCAAATTGCACCTGGTGTATTCTAATATTCTTCCTTATGTTGCTTTAACCTTTAACCTGCTCTGACTGACAGTTGATGAACTACTGTCACAGAAGAACAGTTGATGTACAGATAAGCACTTTTATTTGACAAAACTAAGTACCGTAACCGTCAACTGAAGCAACAAAAGCCTTTATTATCTTGATGTTTGGTCCTTTGTGTTCATTTGTTTAGCATGGACGGATAGAGGATAAAGCAGCTCACACCTCTGTTGACCAGGGACTGAAACAGAAAGGGGGCCAGGGGACGGTTTGAGTTACCAGGTGACCTTGAGCGGTGGGTCACATTACACCACCAGTCCCAGAGGTGGGTCACGCTACACCACCAGTCCCAGAGGTGGGTCACATTACACCACCAGTCCCAGAGGTGGGTCACATTACACCACCAGTCCCAGTGGTGGGTCACATTACACCACCAGTCCCAGAGGTGGGTCACATTACACCACCAGTCCCAGTGGTGGGTCACATTACACTACCAGTCCCAGAGGTGGGTCACATTACACCACCAGTCCCAGAGGTGGGTCACATTACACCACCAGTCCCAGTGGTGGGTCACATTACACCACCAGTCCCAGAGGTGGGTCACGCTACACCACCAGTCCCAGAGGTGGGTCACATTACATCACCAGTCCCAGAGGTGGGTCACGCTACACCACCAGTCCCAGAGGTGGGTCACGCTACACCACCAGTCCCAGAGGTGGGCCACATTACACCACCAGTCCCAGAGGTGGGTCACGCTACACCCCCAGTCCCAGAGGTGGGTCACGCTACATCCCCAGTCCCAGAGGTGGGTCACGCTACACCACCAGTCCCAGAGGTGAGCAGTCGGTCACGTTACACCACCAGTCCCAGAGGTGGGTCACATTACACCACCAGTCCCAGAGGTGAGCGGTGGGTCACATTACAACACCAGTCCCAGAGGTGAAGTCAAGTAAACCACTATCACCATCCAATATGAGAAGTGCCTCCAGACATCTTAGGTGAGAAATAGTCTTTAGATTGCCTTTAGATTGCCTAAAAGTCAATGAAGACCTCCTGTTGAAATAGAGCAATAAGATCAGCACATAATAGCCATATACATCCAAAATGTTATGCTAATAATTCAAGAAAAGTAAGAAAACGAACTAAGATGTTGGCTACACCTCATCTCAGGCTGGTTGAAGCCTGTCTACCACCATCCTAAGATAAGGATGAAATAAATAATTGACAGAAATACGGAACGCCATCAGTGATAACGAGAGTTACCTTTTTATAAAACAACTTATTTCATAATCAACAATAAAATACAGGATTCACAGAATATAGAATAGTATGAAGCCCCTTGTCACTTATGGAAAAGTAGTTAAAATCAAACCGAGTTTAAGATGAAGAACATATACCGCACCAGTTAAGTTTTAGAACACCATTCCAGGGTTTTTCTTAATTTTTTAAAACTATTTTCTACAATGTAGAATAATAGAAGACATCAAAACGATTGAAATAACACATATGGAATCATGTAGTAACCAAGGAGAGTGATGGGAGTGCTTCATCAGATGACCTGGCCTCCACAATCACCCGACCTCAACCCAATTGAGATGGTTTGGGATAAGTTGGACCGCAGAGTGAAGGAAAAGCAGCCAACAAGTGCTCAGCATGTGGGAACTCCTTCAAGACTGTTGGAAAAGCATTCCTCATGAAGCTGGTTGAGAGAATACCAAAACTGTGCAAAGCTGTTATCAAGACAAAGGATGGCTACTTTGAGGGTTATAAGGGTTTAAATCTAAAATATATTTTTATTTGTTTAACACTTTTATGGTTACTACATGATTCCATATGTGTTATTTCATAGTTTTGATGTCTTCACTATTATTCTACAATGTAGAAAAAAAAAAAACCTTGAATGAGTAGATGTGTCTAAACTTTTGACTGGTACTGTGTCTTCATAAAACATATACTCCCAGACAGTAGACCGCAGTCATAACCAGATCAATTCCCACATAAAAAGACAAACCAGTCTTTCAACTCATAATAACATATGGCTTCAAAACGGAAGGACATTTGAAGGTCAAATTTGTGTTAATTCCATTGTAATAACATAACAGTCTGTAGAACGGGACGTAGTAAACTAGGAAGATAAAGTTTGACGAAATGGAAAAGCACCAAAATAGGTGTGTGAAGACAGTAATCAGTACAGTAGGCCTAATTCAGTCAGCGGCCATTTTGATCCCTGCAAGATGGACAGAGATTAGCGGTCAGAGGTTAGGGGTCGGTCCTGTTGGGTTGAAAAACTCAGAGTATCTTCAGTATCCTCAGTGATACACAACACTTCCTGAAACTGTGACAAGACCCTGCTGAAGTGGGAGCCCTCCCAGAAGATCTTGCCACAGCCGGTGCAGATAAAGAAGAAGGGTATCCTGGGTAGCAGGCCGGGGGGCACGGTGTGCAGCTGTAACACCGCTCCCCTAGGGAAGGTGAGGGTGGAGGAGTCCAGGTCTGACAGAGGGGCCCAGCGACAATGAGGTGAGTACCTGGGGGCCCCTGGGGCCAGGAATGGGGCCGGGGAAGGGGGGTCGTCCCAGGTTTCACCCTCTGGTGGAACAGGAGCCTGCTGCTGTTGTTGTAGAAACCCTGCAGAGAGGAATAGAAAACTCACTGAATAGAAAATATTTGTCCCGCAGGAACTCCATTCATTTACTTTTCTAAATTAAATGTCTCACCTTTGAAACCAAAAGGTGTCTGAGGAAGGGACAGGGAACGTACCTCTCTCCTTCAGCAGGCGTGTCATGTTTTCTCTAGGCATCTTCAGGTACTGGTCACTGTTACACACCTTGAAATACATAAAGATCCTGGTCACTGTTAAGGCTTCCGCATGCTTCGGTTCGGCTGACGCCTAGCCGAGAACCCAATGAGTGTTTCGATCATACTCCCTTAAAAGATCTTAGCTTCAATAGTTTGTCCATTTTGAGACTCCGTAGCCGATGTACACTTCCTCAAAAGTCAGAATGAATGTAAGACAGCTCAAGAAATCTGTCATTAATTGTGACGTTTTTGCAGAGATCTTAGTCGGCAGGTAGCCTAGTGGTTAGAGCTTTGTGCCAGTAACGGAAAGGTTGCTAGATCGAATCCCCGAGCTGACAAGGTAAAAATGTGTCATTCTGCCCCTGAACAAGGCAGTTAACACACTGTTCCTAGGCCATCATTGTAAATAAGAATTTGTTCTTAACTAACCTGCCTAGTTAAATAAAGGTTAAATATAAAAATAGGTCGCGCAATTTGACATCTAACTAAGCTGTTTGGTACAGCACAAACCCTTAACGAACACCAAAACTAAATAAAACGTCATACAATTTAGTCACAATATAATGCAAGAACTGTTCCAAACGGTTTCGGATCGGAGGCATGCGGACGACATTACACGCCCAGCCATCCAACACACCTTGAAATACAGAAAGAAAAGTCCATATTTATCTACTGTATTACATCGGCATGGTATTCACAAGAGACATGAATGAAGCATGGAGCTGGCAACACCACATGTACTGAATAAATGTAGCTGTGTCAACTGTAAGTCACTTTGAATAAAAACATCTGCTAGCCAAAAAGAGAGCCTGTGTAAACCTTCCTCTCCAAGGTAAGGCATTTTGTGTGATGTTGTGAAGACCATCAGGCATTTCCGCAGCACCCACACACCAGACAGCAGACGAGAGTCAACCAGTGTCTACCCCACAGCCCATTCTCTCACACACACACAACACACACCTCACCCCCCACCCAGGGGATGGAGAGGAACTGTGGAGACAGCGTTGACGCCTGGGTAGAATTCACACGTCCTTGGTGCTTTTGTGTTCTCTAGTTCTCCTGTCTCCAACCCCCCTGGCAGCACACTGGTGCTAAACGCCCTGTACATACACCTGAACTCCACCCCTGTACAACAACACCACGTAAAGAAGGGGGCTGTAAATCAACAGACAGTCAGTAGAGTGAAAACAGGGTTGTATTCATTAGGGGAAAGTGGAGCAACGAAAATGAAAATGACCGTTTCTCATTGCAAAAGTTCAGGTATTCCCTCCCCGGCTTGGTGCCTAATGAATACCAGCCAGCTCAGTTCCTGTCCTCTGTGGACAACACCTTAATAACATGTATAATGATGTGTATAACGTGTGTAAATGATATGATGGGCTCCCAGGTGGCACAGCGGTCTATTTATTTAGCCTTTATTTAACTAAGCAAGTCAGTTAAGAAATAATTAGTATTTACAATGACTGCCTACCCCAGCCAAACCCTAACTCGGACGACGCTGGACCAAATGTGCGCCACCCTATGGGACTCCCAATCACGGCCGGTTGTGATACAGCCCGGGATCGAACCAGGGTCTGTAGTGACCCCATCTAGAGCACTGAGATGAAGTGCCTTATACCGGAGCGGCAGGTAGCCTAGTGGTTAGAGCACTGGGCCTGTAACCAAAAGGTTGCTAGATAGAATCCCCGAGCTGACAAGGTAAAAATCGGTCGATTTAAGTGCCTTTGAACGGGGTATGGTAGTAGGTGCCAGTCACACCGGTTTGATTGTGTCAAGAACTGCAACGGTGCTGGGTTTTTCACGCTCCAACAGTTTCCTGTGTGTATCAAGAATGGTCCACCACCCAAAGGACATCCAGCCAACTTGACACAACTGTGGGAAGCATTGGAGTCAACATGGGCCAGCATCCATGTGGAACGCTTTGTAGAGTCGGTTCTACAACGAATTGAGGCTCTTCTGAGGGCAAAATGGGGGGGTGCAACTCAATATTAGTATTCCTGATGTTAGGAATACTCAGTGTACATTATAGTAAAACTATAGTGGAATATAACAGAATAAAAATACAATAAATTCTTCCTATACAACTTGTATCACAGGAACGTGTGGAAACTCAAAAACGTGTGGAAACTCAAAAAAAATAAAAAAATGATATTTTGAAATCGAGCCCAAGCCCATGTTGTTTTTACCCATGTGTAATCTCTTTCCTACCCTCACTCCACTATGTTAGGGAGCAGACAGAGGGTCTGATCTTCATCATGACACCGATAGAAAATAATAGCCATCTTTATTTTCAAAAGCATGTCTCGTGCTCATATTTCACAACCTCTGGCTTTTAGAGTTGCCTACATGAGATCGATCAAAATGAAAGGCCTACTTTTGATTTTAGGCTACATTGTTGCATGCTAAATGTTTATGATCAGTGATAGATGAGCAAATTAATAGTTTTGCCATACCGGCTTCACTTATTTGCCCAGCCAGAAACAGATGAACCAAATAGCCTATACAGACAGATTTAGTGAAAGAAAATCACATTGATTGATTATAAGACAAGTCAGTGAAGTCACAGGATTTTGATCGGGAGTAAGCCTTGGCTACTAAACGACTGAAGAGCCAAATAATCCCCTTGTTAAACTACATAACATCCTGGCAAAATGTTCTGATCACTACTAATAAATGAGTCAACCAGACAAGATGATAATGAGCAGCATTCAGCTCAACTTAGCTAACATGTCTACAGCCTAATTGTAGTCTACCCAATATCCAAATGGAGATTCAGTGAAAACAAAGATCTGACATTGATTTATCAAGAGTCCCAACGCTGGTCTCAAAGCAGCGCTGACCCAATCAAAACGGTGATAGTCTAGTTGACCACACGCGGATAGGCTATTGTATTACAACGATTGGATGACTGGGAGTTTCAGTAAGCAACAATTTGATACATTCATTCAATTGCATTAAATCCAATAAAAAATGTATTTGGCACATGCGCCGAATACAACCTTAGTGAAGTGCTTACTTACAAGTCCTAAACCAACAATGCAGAGTAAGAAAATATCTGCTAAATAAACTAAAGTTTAAAAAAAGTTACAATAAAATAACAATAACGGGGCTATATACAGTGGGTACCGGTATAGAGTCAATGTGCGTGGGTACAGGTTAGTTGAGGTAATTGAGGTCATATGTACATGTAGGTTGAGTTATTACTGACTATTTATAGAGAAGCAGCAGTGTAAAAAAGGGGTCAATGTAAATAGTCTGGGTGGCCATCTGATTAACTGTTTAGCAGTCTCATGGCTTGAGGGTAGAAGCTGTTAAGAAGCCTTTAGGACATTGATTTGGCGTTCCAGTACTGCTTGCTGTGTGGTAGAAGAGAGAACAGTCTGTGACTTTAGGGCCTTCCTCTGACACCGCCTGGTATAGAGGTCCCGGATGGCAGGGAGCTCTGCCCCAGTGATGTACTGGGCCGTACGCACTACCCTCTGTAGCGCCTTGTGGTCGGATGCCGAGCAGTTGCCATACCAGGCGGTGATGCAACCAGTTGCTCTCGATGGTGCAGCTGTTGAACTTTTTGAGGATCTGAGGACCAATGACAAATCTTTTCAGTCTTCTGAGGGGGCATAGGCATTATCGTGCCATCTTCACTACCACGATAGTTTGTTGGTGATGTGGATACATTAGCCTACTTTGTTCCAATATTTTCGTCATTCAGTGCTATTCATTCCCACAGTAATTCTTCATGGATCCATCTAGTTGTGTTTGAGAAAACCATGCCTTGCAAAGTTTAGAACTGCCAGGAAGATAGTAGTAACAGGCGCTGCCTAGCAAACATCAAGAGATTAAGAGTGTAGTCCGTGTCAATGCAGCCTCAGCATTACGGCTACTTTTCATACTAAGCCGTAGTCAGAACTTTCCTGAAATTACTAGTCATTTGGAGGAAATAAAAGTTTCTGCTTTGATACTGACAATACCTTTCAGATATAAAGAAAAGTAGGAAAACAGTTGGTGGGAAAAGGGATATAAGCGATGTCAGTGTAGAGACTGCAGTGTAGTCCATTGAGGTGTGGGAGTGACACAGGTGTTAACTTCTGAATGGAGACATCGCTCTCACGCCCTCAGTATTCTACCTTGGCTGATCTCTCACTCACTCACACACACACACCAGCATTTCAGCCAGGAAAACAGTCACTATTTACTCAGCTCAAAGTTTCCCATGGTTGAGCAAGTCACAACCTGCTCCCGTAACTCTCCCAGCTTATCCATGTGCTGTTTCCATTCCTTCCATCCACGTTTGTTACACAGACACAACACACAGACACAAACACACCGTCCTCCCACACACACAGTCCACACACACACACAGTTCTGACACAAATACACACTGTCCACACACCGTTCTGACACAAATAGACACCATCCTCATCACACACTACCATAAAATGGTACTTAAAAAATACATACATGTTGTCCACACATAAACACAACAAATGTGTCAAATGTTTCACGAGTGTTGCTAAGATACACTTGTAACCCAGCTCTCTATACTCTTCTTACAAGTCTGGGTATCTCACACTTTTTGGGGACAAAGAGAATGTTCGTTGTTGTGACAATAAGGGTATTAAGAATGTGATACTGTGTGTGAAAGGAGAGGTGGTGGAGAAAAGGCTAGAGAGGAGAAAGGCAGAGGGCTAGCGAGTGAAGAGGGAGAGGAAAGGTGGGAGGTGGTGGGAGAGAGACTTTTCTTCGACTGACACACAGTCCTGCTCTCCTCTCCTCATGCCGCTCCCATGGGAAAATCCTGGACCGCACACAGGAGGCAGGACTGGCCGACTGGATCACACAACCCAGTGCCGATAGCCAATGGAGAGCGAGTGAGCCAGCCGCTAGCCAATGGAGTGTTAGTGACACGAGCCGCTAGCCAATGGAGAGCTAGTGACCCGGGCCGCTAGCCAATGGCGAGCCGGCCGCTAGCCAATGGAGCACTAGTGACCCGGTCCGCTAGCCAATGAAGCGCTAGTGACCCGGGCCGCTAGCGAATGGACTGTTAGTGATTTGATTCAAACTGCAGCGAGAGGAGAGTGGAGTGATTCAGGTAAAGATCAGCTAGGGAGGGAGGAGTAACAGCATGGGAACTGGGGGGGAGGGGTGTTGGAGACAGAGAACGAGAGCAGGCGAGAGATTCTCCAGGACCAGCCTCTCTCTCCACTAGTAGTTACCTGACCTCTCTGCTATGTGGTAGTTGGTATGCTAGGAACGATGGCCAACACATTGATACAGATGCAAAATAAAAAGCACATTATCTGTTTATTTCATTGAAACTAAAATAAATACAAGTGGGTACAAACCAAACCATATCGTCGGTGCTTAAAATGATTAAATGAACCAAAGTAGATGCGGTGCAGTCAGTGCTCACACATGTGGATTGTTGAGTACATGACATACAAATCAACTGGGCATACCTTCTCATTCCAGGGTTTTTCTTTATTTCTTTACTATTTTCCACATTGTAGAATAATAGTGAAGACATCAAAACTATGGAATAACACATATGGAATCATGTATTAACCAAACAAGTGCTAAACAACTCAAAATATATTTTATATCTGAGATTATTCAAAGTAGCCACCCTTTGCCTTGATGACAGCTTTGCACACCCCTACCTTGATCACAGCACAACTGATTGGCTCAAACGCATGAAAAAGTAAGAAATTCCACAAATTTACTTTTAACAAGGCACACTTGTTAATCGAAATGTATTCCAGGTGACTACCTCATGAAGCTGGTTGAGAGAATGCCAAGCGTGTACAAAGCCGTCATGAAGGCAAAGGGTGGTTACTTTGAAGAAACTAAAATATATTATTTTGATTGTTCAACACTTTTTTGGTTACTACATGATTCCATATGTGTTATTTAATTGTTTTGATGTCTTCACTATTCGTCTACAATGTAGAAAAAAGTACAAATTAAGAAAAACCCTTGAATGAGTAGGTGTGTCCAAACCTTTGACTGGTTCTGTATGTATACATGAACTGATATGATGGCACATAAACAAAACCTTTCAAACCATCAAAAAGTGTTTTTTTGTTGTTGTTGACTTTCCCAGTTACAACTATGGAAATGACTTGTTTAAGGGGGTAATGTGTGCATTTAGCTGCTCTGCAGTAGAAAACTCATTGAGTTTGAACTCCCCACTTTCACATCACAGAGACCCTGCAGCTCTTTGATTAGTGCATCTGGGTTAATGAGTAGGTCTGACCTGTGATGAACCCTGAAAGTGGAACAGCTAGGGTCCTGTCCTGACTGAATATCTATTATCTACAGTCTAACTCCGGCTAATGTCACAGACAGGTCAGCAGCCAGGCATGTTTTTCCATTTGTGTTTCCACCAACATACAGCTTTGTGAAGTCAGATAATGTCGGGTTATGTTGATAATGTTGGGTTATGCAGTCTAGACAATGTCGGGTTATGTTGATAATGTTGGGTTATATTGGGTTATGCAGTCTAGACAATGTTGGGTTATGTTGATAATGTTAGGTTATGTACGCGGCAGGTAGCCTAGTGGTTAGAGCATCGGACTAGTAACCCGAAAGGTTGCAAGATCGGATCCCCGAGCTGACAAGGTACAAAATCTGTCATTCTGCCCCTGAACAAGGCAGTTAACCCACTGTTTCTAGGCCGACAATGAAAATAAGAATTTGTTCTTAAATGACTTTCCTAGTTAAATACATTTTTTATAGTGCCTTCGGAATGTTCAGACCCCTTGACTTTTTCCACATTTTGTTACGTTACAGGCTTATTCTAAAATGGATTACATTATTTTTCTCTCCTCCATCTACACACACTACCCCATAATAATAATTAAAAAAAGGTTTATAGAAACTGTTGCAAATTTATTACAAATAAAAAACAGAAATATCATATTTACATAAGTATTCAGACCCTTTACTCAGTACTTTGTTGAAGCACCTTTGGCAGTGATTACAGCATCGAGTCGTCTTTGGGTATGATTCTACAAGCTTGGCACACCTGAATTTGGGGAGTTTCTCCCAATCTTCTCTGCAGATCCTCTCAAGCTCTGACAGGTTGGTTGGGGTGCGTTGCTGCACAGCTATTTTCAGGTCTATCCAGAGATGTTCGATCAGGTTCAAGTCCGAGGACATTCAGAGACTTTTCCCGAAGCCACTCCTGCGTTGTCTTGGCTGTGTGCTTAGGGTTGTTGTCCTTTTGGAAGGTGAAGCTTCGCCCCAATTTGAAGCCCTGAGTGTTCTGGAGCAGGTTTTCATCAAGGATCTCTCTGTACTTTGCTCCGTTCATCTTTGCCTGACTAGTCTCCCAATCCTTGCCGCTGAAAAACACCCCCACAGCATGATACTGCCACCACCATGCTTCATCGTAGGGATGGTGCCAGGTTTTCTCCAGACGTGACGCTTGACATTCAGGCCAAAGAGTTCAATCTTGGTTTCATCAGACCAGATAATCTTGTTTCTCATGGTCTGATAGTCTTTAGGTGCCTTTTGGCAAACTCCAAGTGGACTTTTGGCAAACTCCAAGTGGACCATAAAGGCCCGATTGGTGCTGCAGAGATGATTGCCCTTCTGGAAGTTTCTCCCATCTCCACAGAGGAACTCTGGAGCTCTGTCAGAGTGACCATCGGGTTCTTGGTCACCTCCCTGACCAAGGCCCTTCTCCTCCGATTGCTCAGTTTGGCTCGGCGGCAAGCTCTAGGGATAGCTTTGGTGGTTCCAAACTTCTTCCATTTAAGAATGGAAGCCACTGTGTTCTTGGGGACCTTCAATGCTGCAGACATTGTTTGGTACCCTTCTCCAGATCTGTGCCTTGACACAGTCCTGTCTCGGAGCTCTACGGACAATTCCTTCGACCTCATGGCTTGGTTTTTGCTCTGACATGCACTGTCAACTGTGGGACCTTATATAGACAGTTGTGTGCCTTTCCGAATCATGTCCAATCAATTGAATTTACCACAGGTGGACATCAAGTATGATCAATGAAAAGAGGATGCACCTGAGCTCAATTTCAAGTCTCATAGGAAGGGGTCTGAATACTTATGTAAATACGGTATTTCTGTTTGCTAAAATGTAAAAAAAAAATAATAATAATAATAATAATTGGGCTGTGTCATTATGGGGTATTGTGTGTAGATTGCTGAGATTTATTTACTTATTTATTCCATTTTAGAATAAATCTGTCACACAACAAAATGTGGGAAAAGTCAAGGGGTCTGAATACTTTCCGAAGGCACAGTATCCTAGATAATGTTGGGTTCTGCTGACTTTTGATGCCGGTGCAAGTTTCTGGGGTTTTTCAAACATGCTTTTTCCTTTCCGTTTTCCTCCAACTTTGTGAATTGCGATATTGTTGTTTAATGTTAATAGTGTTGGGTTATGGAGTCTAGATAATGTTGTGTTATGTTAATAGTGTTGGGTTATGTAGCCTAGATAATGTTGGGTTGTGCTCACTGTTGGTTTCGGCCATCTCTAGTTATTTTCTTGGCAGGAATGTAATCAGGACAACAGGAGTTTGTCTAGAGATGGGTCAGCTCCAATTTTATATCAGTGGAGGTTAATGTCAGAAAAACAGAAATTCATGATTCATCAGGAAGAATCCCATTCTTTCTTTTGCCTTGGAGCTCAAAAGGGTACTTTAGGTTTGAGTGCAAAAAGAGGGCCAGGCAACAGAGCAATTGATTAAGAGGAGTCTTTATGTCCTTGGCTTAGCCCCAGGATCCCGGCCGGTAGTGGCTTTGTTTGGTAGTGGCTTGGGAACAGCCAGGGGCTCCACACATGCACAGAAACCCCCATTGATTGTTGCCCTCCTAGCCCTCAGTGTAGTCTCAGCATTAGATAGTCACAAATACTGTTCCCTGGCCCTATGAGGTCATTCTATTTTCCCTTTCACCTCTCTCTCTCTCTACCAGGCCAGATAGGTGAGGCTTACTAACTCAAAACAGCTCAGGCAACCAACATGTTGAAAAGGTCCATGGACAATGCGATTGGGGTAATGAGTTTTGAAAACAGCTAACCACCCCCCCCCCCCAAAAAAATGTATTCAACAGCTAGTCTGTGAGTGTTGCTGACCGTTTTTGGAATATAGATTAAGGGACAAGTAGTAGCTATAGATTGAAACATGTTGTAACTGGAGCCTAGAATACTACATTCCATTTTCATGGAGTTTTGGATGACGGTAATTGTCCAACCAAATGACTGCAGTCTCCGTAATAACCGTTGGAATAGCCCTCCGCTTGCCCGCATGAGCTGCCATAGAAATTGAATGAATAGAATGGGTATCCCCATTCAAGTCAATGATGGCATAATGGGGGGGGGGGACCGGCGGCCATTGGGAGTGTACCGATAGGAGAAAAGCAGGAGGTAAAAGTAGGAAGTGTACCCATCAATATGTTCTGTAATTTGTTGATTCAACTCAACTGGCATTACAAAATAAATACATTCCATTGCATGAGCCACATCAGTTAACATCATTTGAATGAACATTCTACAATACCCAGGAGTTTACCAAGCTAATTGTTAGGGTTAGAGGTTCCAAGACCCTTCTATTCATTATATTTCTATGTGTGCTGCTGCTGCATTGTGGTGGGCGTTGCCAAGGGAACCAAAATACTTGTTCACAACAACACCTTGTGTGTGCCAGCCCTAACTGTGTTATGGCAGTGTTATTACTGTGCTAACATTGTGTTTTTATTAGCAACACATATAGTGCTGTAATGATCAGGTTCAATAGAACCACTAGTCATATCTCATAAAATATACTGAGAATTCAGAGACCAGGGCCCGTATTTATAAAGCATCTCAGAGGATAAGTGCTGATCTAGGATCATCCCCCCCCCCCCCCCCGTACACGTAATCTTATTCAATATGAACTAAGACACGAAACTGATCCTAAATCGGCACTCCCACGGGTTTATTGAGAGATAAGAACAATGTTGCAGATATAAATGGAATGAACGGCGGACAGGATTCCCTACGGCAGACAATCAGATCATAACTGTTCCAAAACAACGGTTAGTGAGTGCACCCGCCCACTCACTCAAAGTCAACATTCTGTCTTGTCTCTTCCCAAGCTTCTGTCTGACGGCTCCGTCATGGGAGCGCCACCAGATTCCGTTGCGCAACCCCGCTACCGCGGCCGCATATTTCACACCTTTGTTCTGATACAAGCACACACAAGCATGCACGGGATGACATTGTAATGTTACGTGATTCATAATCAACTGTAAATATTGACAGTGGCTGCTGCTCTGCCCTGCAGGAGCCTCTCCCTGAGAAAGCTGTGGGATGGGACTGGGAAGGGTGTGTGGGGTGGTGGGACAAGGACCTTGCCAGGGTTGGGAGACTAGGGTGAGGTGCAGGAGAAAGATGAGGAAGCTGTGGGACGGGGAAGGAGAAGTGAATTTCTACACTTTGATCTTACGCCTCCTCAGGTACAATTTTTTTACTGTCTCACACAATTATGGCTGAAACTACCTAGATAGAAGTAGGATTGAGTTGATGGAGAGTGTGTGTGAGAGAGCGCGCAGAGGGACATCAAAGCTCTCCCTCAGAGCGCCAGTGTCAATAAGAGATGCAGCGGCCTGAGGAGGTCGAACGCAGCGGAGGAAGAGATGGGGAGAGAGAAAGAGACGGGTTTCAAAAAAGAAGCAGGACAAGACAGTGAACAAAAGCACCATTAAAAGAGGAGAATGGGGGCGGAGGTGGTGGTTAAGAAGGAGGAAAAAGGAGGGAGAGGAGGTTAAGAAGGAGGAAAGAGGAGTGGGAGGTTAAGGAGGAGGAGAGGTTAAGAGGGAGGAGAGAGGAGGGGAGGAGGAGTTTAGAAGAGGGAAGTGGGGGAGGAGAAGGTTAAGGAGGAGAGAGGAGGGGGAGGAGGGGGTTAGGAAGGAGGAGAGAGGGGAGGGAGAGGTTTAGAAGGAGGAGAGGGGGAGGAGAAGGTTAAGAAGGAGGAAAGGGGGAGGAGAAGGTTAAGAAGGAGAGAGGAGGGGGAGGTTAAGAAGGAGAGAGGAGGAGGTGGTTAAGAAGGAGAAGAGGGGAGGAGAGAGGAGAAGGAGGGTAAGAAGGAAGAGAGGGGAGGAGGTTAAGGAGAAGAAGAAAGGAGGGGGAGGTGAAGAAGGAGAAGAGAGGAGGGGGAGGTGAAGAAGGAGAAGAGAGGAGGGGGAGGTTAAGAAGGAGAAGAGGGTGAGGTTAAGAAGGAGACGTGGGTGAGGTTAAGAAGGAGAAGAGAGGGGGAGGTTAAGAAGGAGAAGAGGGTGAGGTGAAGAAGGAGAAGAGAGGGGGAGGTTAAGAAGGAGAAGAGAGGGGGAGGTTAAGAAGGAGAAGAGAGGGGGAGGTTAAGAAGGAGAAGAGAGGGGGAGGTTAAGAAGGAGAAGAGAGGGGGAGGTTAAGAAGGAGAAGAGAGGGGGAGGTTAAGAAGGAGAAGAGAGGAGGAGGTGAAGAAGGAGAAGAGAGGAGGAGGTGAAGAAGGAGAAGAGAGGAGGGGGTGGTTAAGAAGGAGAAGAGAGGGGGAGGTTAAGAAGGAGAAGAGAGGGGGAGGTTAAGAAGGAGAAGAGAGGGGGAGGTGAAGAAGGAGAAGAGAGGAGGAGGAGGTTAAGAAGGAGAAGAGAGGGGGGTTAAGAAGGAGAAGAGAGGGGGAGGTTAAGAAGGAGAAGAGAGGGGGAGGTTAAGAAGGAGAAGAGAGGGGGAGGTTAAGAAGGAGAAGAGAGGGGGAGGTTAAGAAGGAGAAGAGAGGAGGAGGTGAAGAAGGAGAAGAGAGGAGGGGGTGGTTAAGAAGGAGAAGAGAGGGGGAGGTTAAGAAGGAGAAGAGAGGGGGAGGTTAAGAAGGAGAAGAGAGGGGGAGGTGAAGAAGGAGAAGAGAGGAGGAGGAGGTTAAGAAGGAGAAGAGAGGGGGGTTAAGAAGGAGAAGAGAGGAGGGGGGGTTAAGAAGGAGAAGAGAGGAGGGGGAGGTTAAGAAGGAGAAGAGAGGAGGGGGAGGTTAAGAAGGAGAAGAGAGGAGGGGGAGGTTAAGAAGGAGAAGAGAGGGGGAGGTTAAAAAGGAGAAGAGAGGAGGGGGAGGTTAAGAAGGAGAAGAGGGGGAGGTTAAGAAGGAGAAGAGAGGAGGGTGAGGTTAAGAAGAAGTAGAGAGGACAGGGAGGTTAAGAAGGAGAAGAGAGGTGGGGGAGGTTAAGAAGGAGAAGAGAGGAGGGGGAGGTGAAGGAGTTGGGGTGGTATGGAAAGGAGTGTGTGGGGGGGTCACCTCTACTGGTGTGAAAGCAATGAGGTAAAGTCAATAGAAAGAGCAGAGAGTTCCTGTGTCACTCTCCTCCCTCCCCCCGGCTAAATTCCCCAGGGCCAGCGGCAGTCCCTTTCAGTCTCCTGTGACACAGTAATTATAAGTGTGGGAACTGAATCTGTCCCTTTTTCAGTGCCCCTTCGCCCCCTAAACAGCTCTCCCTCCCCCTTCTATTCCGCCTTGCTCCATCCTACCCCACCTCAGCCCTCTATCTCAGAGGCAGAGCACCCCTCCCCTCTCCAGCAGCCTGCACTACACTGATATTCATGAACTGCACACCAGCTTGCCCCCCCACCCTCTCTCCCTCCAGTGACAGAGCTGAGCCCACTATGCTCGCTCTCAAAGCAGTCAGTGCAGCACTGCTGTCTCCCGCTCTCTGTCAACCCCCCCCCCCCTGACTCCCTTCGCTCGCTATCTCCATGCTGATAACCATGGGAACCACACTGTGGGAACCGGCCACAAGTTCACAAAAATAGACAGAGGCTGACGGAGGAAAAGGACGGGAAGAGAACAGAAAGAAAGGAATCCATCCAGGGGGGGAGGGGCTTATCTAGATGGACAGGTACACGGGTGTCCAATCACCTGGAACCCTCATCTTGGCCCCAACAGACAGCGTGTAATCTCTCACATCAATGGAGCTGCTGCTTTGATTGGAATCAGTTGAATCTTTGTCACCGTGGTGATCACACACAGACACACTGGCTCTGGGAAGCGGTGG
Source organism: Oncorhynchus mykiss (assembly GCF_013265735.2). NCBI lineage: Eukaryota > Metazoa > Chordata > Actinopteri > Salmoniformes > Salmonidae > Oncorhynchus > Oncorhynchus mykiss. The sequence continues at coordinate 12,086,068 of NC_048576.1, read as the reverse complement.
ACGGCCGAGAGACCTGGTCTGGCACTGTCCTACCTCATTAGAAATGAGGGCACCCGAGTGGCGAGGCGGTCTAAGGCACTGCATCTCAGTGCAAGAGGCGTCACGGCATCTCCAAAAAACAGCTTCCAAATTGCGCAACGTCACTACAAAATATTTCAAAAGTTGCCTGTAAACTTTGCCAAAACATTTCAAACTACTTTTGTAATACAACTTTAGTTATTTTTAAACGTTAATAATCAATCAAATTGAAGACGGGTCTATCTGTGTTCAATACAGGAAGACAACAAACCAAGCTACTTTTCAAGTCTTGCGCAACTCAACAGTGTTACGCAGTTCCTAGATGGCCGTACTTCTTCATTTCACAAAGGAATAACCCCAAATTCCAAAGACTGGTGACATCCAGTGGAAGCGGTAGGAACTGAAAACAAGTTCCTAAGAAATATCGTTTCCCAACGAGAACCCACTGAACAGACAGAGACCTCAATTTTTTTTATTTCTGAACGGTTAGTCCTTGGGGTTTTGCCTGCTACATAAGTTATGTTATACTCACAGACATGATTCAAACAGTTTTAGAAACTTCAGAGTGTTTTCTATCCAAATCTACGAATAATATGCATATCTTATATTCTTGGCATGAGTAGCAGGAAGTTGAAATTGGGCACGCTATTTATCCAAAAGTGAAAATGCTGCCCCCTATACCTTAAGAAGTTAAACCCTTTACAATAAAGATCTGTGAAGTTATTTGGATTTTGACAAATTATCCTGAAAAGGGGATGTTAATTTTTTTCCTGAGTTCATTTGTATTTATTATGTGGTCCAGGAAAATTAAGGCAGTTATACATTTTAAAAACATCACAATACATTCATAACAGATTTCACAACATTAAGTGTGTTCCCTCAGGCCTCTACTCTACTACCACATATCTATAACACAAAATACATGTGTATAATGTGTAAGTCATTGTGTGTTTGTATGCATGTGTCTTTGTTTGTGTTGCTTAACAGTCCCCGATGTTCCATAAGGTGTATTTTTATCTGTTTTTTTAATCTAATTTTACTGCTGGCATGAGTTACAAGATGTGGAATAGAGTTCCATGTAGTCATGGCTCTATGTAGTACTGTGTGCCTCCCATAGTCTGTTCTGGACTTGGGGACTGTGAAGAGACCTCTGGTGGCATGTCTTGTGGGGTATGCATGGGTGTCCGAGTAATGCCTGTAATTTAAACAGACAGCTCAGTGCATTCAACATGCCAATACCTCTCACAAATACAAGTAGTGATGAAGTCAATCTCTCCTCCACTTTGAGCCAGGAAAGATTGACATGCATATTATTGATGTTAGCTCTATGTGTACATCCAAGGGCCAGCCATGTTGGCCTGTTCTGAACCAATTGCAATTTTCCTAAGTGTGGCACCAGACCACATGACAGAACAGTAGTCCTGGTGCGACAAAACTAGGGCCTGTAGGACCTGCCTTGTTGATAGTGATGTTAAGAATGCAGAGTAGCACTTTATTATAGACAGACGTATCACCATCCTAGCTACTATTGTATCAATATGCTTTGACCATGACAGTTTACAATCCAGGGTTACTCCAATAGGTTTAGTGAATGATTTGTTCCAACTACAATGCTTTTAGTTTTTAAAATATTTATGACTAATTATTCCTTGCCACCTCTTCTGAAACTAACTGCAGCTCTTTGTTAAGTGTTGCTGTCATTTCATTCGGTGTGGTAGCTGACGTGTATAGTGTTGAGTCATCCGCATACATAGACACACTGGCTTTACTCAAAGCCAGTGGCATGTCACTACTAAAGATTGCAAAAAAGTAAGGGGCCTAGACAGCTGCCCTGGGGAATTCCTGATTCTACCTGGATTTTGTTGGAGAGGCTTCCATTAAAGAACACCTTCTGTGTTCTGTTAGATAGGTAACTCTTTATCCGCAACATAGCAGGGGGTGCAAAGCCATAACACAAGTTTTTCCAGCAACAGACTAGGATCGATAATGTCAAAAGCCACACTGAAGTCTAACACAAGAGCCCCCACAATCTTTTTATCATAAATTTCTCTCAGCCAGTCAGTCATTTGTGTAAGTGCTGTGCTTGTTGAATGTCCTTCCCTATAAGCATGCTGAAAATCTGTTGTCAATTTGTTTACTGTAAAATAGCATTGTATCTGGTCAAACATAATTTTTTCAAAACGTTCACTAAGGGTTGGTAACAGGCTGATTGGTCGGCTATTTGAGCCAGTTAAGGGGGCTTTACTATTCTTAGGTAGGGGAATAACTTTTGGTTCACTCCAGGCCTGAGAGCACAGACTTTCTAGTAGGCTTAAATTTAGGGGTGGAGTGGCAATATCGTCTGCTATTATCCTCAGTAATTTTCCATTCAAGTTGTCAGACCCCAGTGGCTTGTCATTTTGTTGATGGGCAACAATCATTTTTTTTTTACCTCTTCCACACTTCCTTTACGGAATTCAAACTTACAATGCTTGTCATTCACAATTTGGTCAGATATACTTGGATGTGTAGTGTCAGCATTTGTTGCTGGCATGTCATGCCTAAGTTTGTGAATCTTGGCAATGAAAAAATCATTAAAGTAGTTGGCCATTTCCGTGGGTTTTGTGATGAATGAGCCATCTGATTGAATAAATGGAGTAGAGTTTGCCTTTTTGCCCAAAATTTTATTTTAGGGTCTCCTGGGTGGCGCAGTGGTTAAGGGCGCTGTACTGCAGCGCCAGCTGTGCCACCAGAGACTCTGGGTTCCCGCCCAGGCTCTGTCGTAACCGGCCGCTACCGGGAGGTCCGTGGGGCGACGCACAATTGGCCTAGCGTCGCCCGGGTTAGGGAGGGTTTGGCCGGTAGGGAAATCCTTGTCTCACGCTAACCAAGGTTGCCAGGTGCACGGTGAATCCTCCGACACATTGGTGCGGCTGGCTTCCGGGTTGGATGGCGCTGTGTTAAGAAGCAGTGCGGCTTGGTTGGGTTGTGTATCGGAGGATGCATGACTTTCAACCTTCGTCTCTCCCGAGCCCGTACGGGAGTTGTAGCGATGAGACAAGATAGTAGCTACTAAACAATTGGATACCACGACATTGGGGAGAAAAAGGGCAACAAAAAAAAAATAATAATAATAATTTTAAGGTCCTCCAAAGCTTTTTACTATCATTCGCTATTTCATTTATCTTTGTTTCATAGTGTAGTTTCTTCTTTTTATTCAGTTTAGTCACATGATTTCTCAATTTGTATTAGGTTTGCCAATATATTGTGATCCCTACATTCGATGGATTTGGATACTGCTTTCAAACAGATTTCTGCAGCATTAGTAAAGACATGATCAATACATGTTGATGATTTCACTCCTGTGCTGTTTGTAAATATCCTGGTAGGTTGACTGATAACCTGAACCAGGTTGCAGGCACTAGTTAGAGTTTGAAGCTTTCTCGAGTGGGCAGCCTGATGAAAGCCAGTCAATATTTAAAATCACCCAGAAAGTATACCTCTCCATTGATATCACATACATTATCAAGCATTTCATACATTATCCAGACACTGACTGTTAGCACTTAGTGGTCTATAGCAGTTTCCCACCAGAATGGGCTTTAGGTGAGGCAGATGAACCTGTAGCCATATTACTTCAACAGTATTTAACAGTAGATCATCTCTAAGCTTATAGGAATGTGGTTCTGAATATAAGCAGCAACACCTCCACCTTTGGCATTTCTGTATTTCTTAAACCATGTATTGCTACCACTGTATCATCAAAGGTACTGTCTAAGTGATTTTCAGAGATTGTCAGAACATGAATGTAATCTGTTACGAGCAAATTATTGATTTTATGAACCTTGTTTCTAAAGCTACATATGTTAACGTGGGCTTTTTTAAACACTTTTCTGGGATGCTTGATTATTTTTCGTGCTTTACTGGAAAGCTTAGCAGAGGAAGACATGCTCAGGTTATTTTTAGTAGTGCAGGGTGAACTGCACACAGTGGACTTCCTACTAGGGCCCACCCCCTCAGTCCAAACAGTATTACTCTGGTTCAAAGGCATATGATATAGGCATATGATTACAGCAACACAATGGTAGGTATTAACTGAGCTGGGCTTGGGCCATTGATAAGTCATTGTCTCAACGCAGCCTGTTGTCTATGCATAAGCTTCTGATAATGTTATAATAACATCACATTTTGTGGGTTCGAGAGCATGGTGTCACAGCATCAGATTGTGGGTTGGATTGATGTATGGGCCATACTGAACAAGACAGTTCTGTAAGTCACTTTGGATAAAACCGTCTTTCAAATTACCATATTTAGACTTCCTATACTGGCACTGCCACACCCCTCACCCACCCCTCTATACGCCCTCACCCACCCCTCAACCTACCTGGCGGCAGGTAGCCTAGCAGTTAAGAGAGTTGGGCCAGTAACCGAAAGGTATCTGGTTCGAATCCCTGAGCCGACTAGGTGAAACATCTCTGTGCCCTTGAGCAAGGCACTTAAGTTAACCCTAATTAGTCTAACCTGGTTAAATAAAGGTTACATAAAAAGGTGAACCCTCTTTCTGTTCTTCTTTCACCACAAGAGTTAAACTGCTGGCGCAGCCTACATTTCCTGTTCCTGTGAGAAAATTGCTTTTGTCTTGAGGAAAGGAGGGGAGGGAAGGTAGACAGACGTAAGTAGCGCATCATCATCTCAACCCAACCGGGGCTAGCTAGCTATTTTTCCATTCCATTTTTATCCACTCTGTCTTTCAGTACTGGTCCGGGTCTCTCCCTCTCCCAGCCTCCCAGCCCCAGCAGCCCTTTCCCAGGCCAAAGTCTTTAACTTCCTGGGCCCTCTACCTCGGCTGTCCCCTGGGGGTGTCTCGTTTCCACCCCGGACTGCCCAGCACTCCCAAAGCAAACAGACTCCCAACCCTGATAACATCACGCAGGCAGCATAGCAGGCTGGATAGAGGAGAGGGGAAACGCTGCCAGGATCAGGCTGACCTCCATTCTCAACACACACACGTACACGCACACACACATGAGCATGCTCACACGTAAAACACACACACACCAACAATACATCACAGTGATGGATGACACAAGACAGCACATAGCCAAACGTCAACCAGCAATACGTCAAAAACACACATCATTCTGACACACACACACTGGGTTTGTGCTGAGTATTGCTGAGCGATTATTGCTTTTTGAGGCCGGTTAGGTTCCGGTTCAATTACTACAAAATAAATGAAGATTTTCGATTTCAGCGTCCCGAGATGCGCAGTGGTCAAAGGCATCACAACAGCCCGAAGTTCGATCCCAGGCTGTGTTACAGCCGGCTGTGACTGGGAGACCCATGAGGCGGCGCACAATTGGCCAAGTGTTGTCCAGGTTAGTGGAGGGTTTGCCTGGCCGGGATTTCCTTGTCCCATCACACTCTAGCACTCTGCCGTTTCCAGCTGTACGGTGTTTCCTCCAACACATTGGTGTGGCTGGCTTCCTTGTTAAGCGAGCAGTGTGTCAAGAAGCAGTGCGGCTTGTCAGGGTCGTTTTTCGGAGGACGCATAGCTCCCGACCTCTCCCGAGTCCGTAGGGGAGTTGCAGCGATGGGACAAGACTGTAACTACCAAATGGATATCACGGAATTGGGGAGAAAAAGGGGTAAAAAGTACAACAAAAATATGAATCAAATAAAAATTAAAAATATATTTTCGATTTCGGTTTCCGTATTTTTTTCAAACATTAAATGCATTATGCATGATTTGGTTTGAATACTGTAACAACACAGAATAAAACAATTAATACAAGTCCCATGATGGTAGTGACTGTCCATTACTGCTTAGCAACCATCAGTTATTCACATTACTTTAATAAATTATATTTCAGTTGTGTATATTAGAGGTTGACCGATTAATTAGGGCCGATTTCAAGTTTTCATAACAATCGGAAATCGGTATTTTTGGGCGCAGATTTGCCGATTTTTAAATGTATTTTTTTACACCTTTATTTAACTAGGCAAGTCAGTTAAGAATACATTCTTATTTTCAATGACGGCCTAGGAACGGTGGGTTAACTGCCTCGTTCAGGGGCAGAAAGACAGATTTTCATCTTGTCAGCTCGCGGGATCCAATCTTGCAACCTTAAAGTTAACTAGTCCAACGCAATAACGACCTGGCTCTCTCTCGTTGCACTCCACAAGGAGACTGCCTGTTACGCGAATGCAGTAAGCCAAGGTAAGTTGCTAGTTAGCATTAAACTTATCTTATAAAAAACAATCAATCATAATCACTAGTTAATTACACATGGTTGATGATATTACTACATATTATCTAGTGTGTCCTGCGTTGCATATAATCTGACTGAGCATACAAGCATACAAGTATTTAAGTATCTGACTGAGATGTGGTAGGCAGAAGCAGGCATGTAAACATTCATTCAAACAGCACTTTCGTGCGTTTTGCCAGCAGCTCTTTGTTGTGTGTCAAGCATTGCGCTGTTTATGACTTCAAGCCTATCAACTCCCGAGATGAGGCTGGTGTAACCGAAGTGAAATGGCTAGCTAGTTAGCGCGCGCTAATACTGTTTCAAACGTCACTCGCTCTGAGCCTTCTAGTAGTTGTTACCCTTGCTCTGCATGGGTAACGCTGCTTTGATGGTGGCTGTTGTCGTTATGTTCCTCGTTCGAGCCCAGGTAGGGGCGAGGAGGGGGACGGAAGCTATACTGTTACACTGGCAGTACTATAGTGCCTATAAGAACATTCAATAGTCAAAGGTATATGAAATACAAATGGTATAGAGAGAAATAGTCCTATAAATACAATATTAACTACAACCTAAAACCTCTTACCTTGGAATATTGAAGTTTCATGTTAAAAGGAACCACCAACTTTCATATATTCTCATGTTCTGAGCAAGGAACTAAAACATTAGCTTTCTTACATAGCACATATTGCACTTTTACTTTCTTCTCCAACACTTTGTTTTTGCATTATTTAAACCAAATTGAACATGTTTCATTATTTACTTGAGGCTAAATTGATTTTATTGATGTATTATATTAAGTTAAAATAAGTGTTCATTCAGTATCGTTGTAATTGTCATTATTACAAATAAATAAGTAAATATTGGCCGATTAATCGGTATCTGTAAGGGATTTCCTCCTCTTCTTCCGAAGAGGAGAGGCGAAAAGGATCGGAGGACCAATATGCGGCGTGGTAAGTGTCCATGGTTCTTTTAATAAGTAATAGTACACATGAACAACTGAATACAAAAAACAATAAACGTGGAATGAACGAAACCCAACAGTACCCTGTGGTGAAAAAACACAGACACGGAAACAAACACCCACAAACACACAGTGAAACCCAGGCTACCTAAGTATGGTTCTCAATCAGAGACAACTAATGACACCTGCCTCTGATTGAGAACCATACTAGGCCGAAACATAGAAATCCCCAAATCATAGGAAAACAAACATAGACTGCCCACCCCAACTCACGCCCTGACCATACTAAATAATGACAAAACAAAGGAAATAAAGGTCAGAACGTGACAGTATCGGCTTTTTTGGTCCTTTTGGTTAATCACTCAGCACTAGTGCTGGGGGTCTCAGGGATCAGCGTGGACTCTCGGTTAATCACTCAGCACTAGTGCTGGGGGTCTCAGGGATCAGCGTGGACTCTCGGTTAATCACTCAGCACTAGTGCTGGGGGACTCAGGGATCAGCGTGGACTCTCGGTTAATCACTCAGCACTAGTGCTGGGGGTCTCAGGGATCAGCGTGGACTCTCGGTTAATCACTCAGCACTAGTGCTGGGGGTCTCAGGGATCAGCGTGGACTCTCGGTTAATCACTCAGCACTAGTGCTGGGGGACTCAGGGATCAGCGTGGACTCTCGGTTAATCACTCAGCACTAGTGCTGGGGGTCTCAGGGATCAGCGTGGACTCTCGGTTAATCACTCAGCACTAGTGCTGGGGGTCTCAGGGATCAGCGTGGACTCTCGGTTAATCACTCAGCACTAGTGCTGGGGGTCTCAGGGATCAGCGTGGACTCTCGGTTAATCACTCAGCACTAGTGCTGGGTTCTCTTCAGGGATCAGCGTGGACTATCGGTTAATGACTCAGCACTAGTGCTGGGGGTCTCAGGGATCTGCGTGGACTCTTGATTAATCGCTCAGCACTAGTGCTGGGGGTCTCAGGGATCAGCGTGAGTCTAAACCCTGGTGCTGCTTACACAGTTAACATTCCCCTGCACAGTGTGTGTGTGTGGGTGTCTCTGTGTGAGTGTGTGTGGGTGTCTCTGTGTGAGAGTGTGTGCGTGTGTGTATGAGGAATCCACATCTCTTCTTAATGTCCCTCTTACACTATGACCTGAGAGCAATTTCTTTAAATGCCTGTCATGTTATGTTTACACAAGCTATATTACCAGAGACCAAGCAGCGAGAGACCAGAACACTGGGGACAAGACCAGGAGACCCAACACAGACCAGGAGACCCAACACAGACCAGGAGACCCAACACAGACCAGGAGACCCAACTCAGACCAGGAGACCCAACACAGACCAGGAGACCCAACACAGACCAGGAGACCCAACACAGACCAGGAGACCCAACACAGACCAGGAGACCCAACACAGACCAGGAGACCCAACACAGACCAGGAGACCCAACACAGACCAGGAGACCCAACACAGACCAGGAGACCCAACTCAGACCAGGAGACCCAACTCAGACCAGGAGACCCAACACAGACCAGGAGACCCAACACAGTCAAATCAAATCAAAGTTTATTGGTCGTAACTAGTGTAAAAGTACTAGACACAACCAGTTGAGATGCATCAATAACATTGAGTCAAGGAGACTAAACACGTCTACAGGAGCACACAGACACCTCTACACCTCAACTAAAAATAATATAAACTTATATTTGAGGGTATTTTCATACACCTGATTAACCATTTTCTAATGAATGCACTGTATAGATCTAGTATCCCACTTTGAAGTATTTGGAAAAATGTAACTTACCAAACATTTATTTCTTGGTCCCATATTCCTAGCATGCAATAACTACATCAAGCTTGTGAATCTACAAATGCATTGGATGCATTTGCAGTTTGTTTTGATTGTGTTTTGGCTTTTAGGGTCTTTAAACTGAATTAGGAACTGTATTTTTATTCCAACAATGAATGAAAAAAGCAAGTTTTTAAACTGAAGACTGTATATGTATATAAGTCAAACGCTAGCAACGCCACGGTTGTGGGTTCAATTAACTATCCCGGTGTGAGTCAAACGCTAGCAACGCCACGGTTGTGGGTTCAATCAACTATCCCGGTGTGAGTCAAACGCTAGCAACGCCACGATTGTGGGTTCAATCAACTATCCCGGTGTGAGTCAAACACTAGCAACGCCACGGTTGTGGGTTCAATTCCTGCAGGGATCATTTACACATACCTAAACGTGTATTGTATTCTCTGTACTGGGGCAGACCCCAAATAGTCAAATGGTCAATTGTTTGTTCGTTAGGCTGTTGGTCGACCGAGAATGTTGTAGTCGAGCAGTAACAAATATACAGTGCCTTGCGAAAGTATTCGGCCCCCTTGAACTTTGCGACCTTTTGCCACAATTCAGGCTTCAAACATAAAGATATAAAACTGTATTTTTTTGTGAAGAATCAACAACAAGTGGGACACAATCATGAAGTGGAACGACATTTATTGGATATTTCAAACCTTTTTAACAAATCAAAAACTGAAAAATTGGGCGTGCAAAATTATTCAGCCCCCTTAAGTTAATACTTTGTAGCGCCACCTTTTGCTGCGATTACAGCTGTAAGTCGCTTGGGGTATGTCTCTATCAGTTTTGCACATCGAGAGACTGACATTTTTTCCCATTCCTCCTTGCAAAACAGCTCGAGCTCAGTGAGGTTGGATGGAGAGCATTTGTGAACAGCAGTTTTCAGTTCTTTCCACAGATTCTCGATTGGATTCAGGTCTGGACTTTGACTTGGCCATTCTAACACCTGGATATGTTTATTTTTGAACCATTCCATTGTAGATTTTGCTTTATGTTTTGGATCATTGTCTTGTTGGAAGACAAATCTCCATCCCAGTCTCAGGTCTTTTGCAGACACCATCAGGTTTTCTTCCAGAATGGTCCTGTATTTGGCTCCATCCATCTTCCCATCAATTTTAACCATCTTCCCTGTCCCTGCTGAAGAAAAGCAGGCCCAAACCATGATGCTGCCACCACCATGTTTGACAGTGGGCATGGTGTGTTCAGGGTCATTCATGAGCTGTGTTGCTTTTACACCAAACATAACGTTTTGCATTGTTGCCAAAAAGTTCAATTTTGGTTTCATCTGACCAGAGCACCTTCTTCCACATGTTTGGTGTGTCTCCCAGGTGGCAAACTTTAAACAACACTTTTTATGGATATCTTTAAGAAATGGCTTTCTTCTTGCCACTTCCATAAAGGCCAGATTTGTGCAATATACGATTGATTGTTGTCCTATGGACAGAGTCTCCCACCTCAGCTGTAGATCTCTGCAGTTCATCCAGAGTGATCATGGGTCTCTTGGCTGCATCTCTGATCAGTCTTCTCCTTGTATGAGCTGAAAGTTTAGAGGGACGGCCAGGTCTTGGTAGATTTGCAGTGGTCTGATACTTCTTCCATTTCAATATTATCGCTTGCACAGTGCTCCTTGGGATGTTTAAAGCTTGGGAAATCTTTTTGTATCCAAATCAGGCTTTAAACTTCTTCACAACAGTATCTCGGACCTGCCTGGTGTGTTCCTTGTTCTTCATGATGCTCTCTGCGCTTTTAACGGACCTCTGAGACTATCACAGTGCAGGTGCATTTATACGGAGACTTGATTACACACAGGTGGATTGTATTTATCATCATTAGTCATTTAGGTCAACATTGGATCATTCAGAGATCCTCACTGAACTTCTGGAGAGAGTTTGCTGCACTGAAAGTAAAGGGGCTGAATAATTTTGCACGCCCAATTTTTCAGTTTTTGATTTGTTAAAAAAGTTTGAAATATCCAATAAATGTCGTTCCACTTCATGATTGTGTCCCACTTGTTGTTGATTCTTCACAAAAAAATACAGTTTTATATATTTATGTTTGAAGCCTGAAATGTGGCAAAAGGTCGCAAAGTTCAAGGGGGCCGAATACTTTCGCAAGGCACTGTATATACACAATGCAGTCGGGAAGTATTCAGATCCCTGGACTTTTCACACATTTTGTTTCGTTACAGCCTTATTCTAAAATTGATTACATTGTTTTCCCCCCTCAATCTACACACACTACCCCATAATGACAAGGCAAAACTGTTTTTTAGAACAATTAAAAAAGTATTCAGACTCTTTACTCATGATTTTGTTGACAGACCTTTGGCAGCGATTACAGCCTCGAGTCTTCGTGGGTATGATGTTACAAGCTCAGACTGGGGTGAAGTTTCACCTTCCAATAGGACAACAACCCTAAGCACACAGCCAAGACAATGCAGAAGTGGCTTCGGGACAAGTCTTTGAATGTCCTTGAGTGGCCCAGCCAGAACCCAGACTTGAACCCGATCGAACATCCCTGAAGAGACCTGAAAATAACTGTGCAGCGACGCTCCCCATCCAACCTGACAGAGCTTGAGAGGATCTGCAGAGAAGAATGGGAGAAACTCCCCAAATACAGGTGTCCCAAGCTTGTAGTGTCATACCCAAGAAGACTCGAGGCCGTAATCGCTGCCAAAGGTGCTTCAACAAAGTTCTGAGTAAAGGGTCTGAATACTTATGTAAATATGATAGGTTTTTTTTTATATATAAATTTGCAAACATAAAAAATAAAACAAGTTTTTGCTTTGTCATTATAGGGTATTGTGTGTAGACTGATGAGGAAAATGACTATTTATTACATTTTAGAATAAGGCTGTAACGTAACAAAAAGTGGAAAAGTAAAGGGGTCTGAATACTTTCCGAATGCAATGTAAAGGTGCCTATTTGGGGATCTGATTTCTGATTGGCTTAACGCAACACCACTAATGACCTGTGGAGCTTCCTAAAGTAATGTTTTCTTCACCTCAAACAGCAAGCAAACAAAGTCTGTTTTTACATACATTGAGAATGACAATAGTTCCTCAATTAATCAGAAAAATCTTTTCAGCTCTCTCCCTTTCGATAACAACTCAGAGTGAAGGGGAAAAATGCTATGCTCTGATTCAGTGGAAAAGTCATAAAATAGGCCTACCTGATTACTTCTCATCAGTGCTTGACCTGAACTGAAATATGTTCCGGTACTCATTTTGGGTGCTAGTACTGTTTATATTTAGGTGCAGGAGCTCCTCAATACTTTTGAACTAATATTCTATAAAGAGGAACAGGATCTCAAGCAGTAGAACATTTGAGGTGTCAGTACTTCGCTCCGGTGAGCTTCTTATCCCTTGCGTAAATAGCCTACAGCTGTGTCTATCCCAAGCTCACTGGCCCAAGTTCAGTTCAGTAGCTAAAGCTTCAGCTGGACCCAAGTTAATAGTTGATACAATGTTTCAAGTTGGTTGCAGACAGGCCCATGTGTAGCCAATATGATTTAAAGGACATTTATTTTTAAATCAGGATATTTTCTACCTGCAGGATGCAATGCTTTTATTTGTTGGCTTTATGTAGGCTAGTTGTACATTGTTGGCAACGGCAATAGAAGTAACTTTTTAGGTTTGTATTATTTTCATTTCGATTTTGATATCATTTTGATTAACCACATGGTTTTGAGAGACGTTATTCTAAATTAAATATAACTGTTTCATGAAAATGTGTATATGAAAATCATAACTGGCATGCAGATCAGTAGAAATGGTAAGATAAATTGGCATTCAACATGAGAAAGGTTGCTGACTCTTCGTGTAGCCTTTTACCGGCAACTTCAGGAGAGTAGTGGCAGAATCTGTGAAAGCCAGCAGGAGGAGAATAGTTGAGTCAGTTGAAGGTTTTTTTCTTCTGGTTATCTAGATCTCTGGTGCCATCGGAGGCATTTGTCTTATTTCATCAAGACCGTAAGCGTCAGACAAGCTCAATGCCACCTGGGGCACAATTGGCCCAGCGTCGTCCGTGTTTGGCCATCATTGTAAATAAGAATTTGTTTTTAACTGACTTGCCTAGTTAAATAAAGGTTAAATAAAACAATTCAATTTTAAAAAATAGGTGATTTTATTAAAACACATTGAATGTCTCTATATATGGAAAAATACATCTAACATTTTCAACCAATTTATTGATCTGAAGAACAGACGACTTTCGGTCGACCAATATATATATTTTTTTGTCAGGGACAGCCCTAAACTACTTTTGTGAGTCTCTGGATAAAACGAGTGGCATATTATTACTATAACTGGAAAGAATGCCAGGCAGCTCTAGAAGCTTGGTTAGTTGATATTGCAGGATGTATAATTGGGGTCGTTGCGTGTCACAGACACACACCTGCTAGCTAGCTACTGTAGGCTATGACTAAGTTCCTTGCTGGTGTTCCCTCCGCTCCGTTCTGAGAATGCACACTGCTCGGCTCTCTCCCTGTGCTGCGGGTGCAAAAAAGTGACCCCACCCCACCCCACCCCCAGAGCGGTTTCTACTCTGGAGAACATAAACAGCTCTGTCTGCCCTGGGCCAGTTCTCATGACATCACCACACAGCAGGAATTCATATTTCCTCTGTCTCTTGCTCGCTCTCCATATTTTATCCCTCCATCTAATTGCTCCCCCCCTCTCTCCCCAACTGCTCCCCTCTCTCCAACTGCTCCCCCCTCTCCCTCTCTCCAACTGCCCCCTCCCTCTCCAACTGCTCCCCCCCCTCCCTCTCTCCAACTGCTCCCCCCTCTCTCTCTCCAACTGCTCCCCCCTCTCTCTCCAACTGCTCCCCCCTCTCTCTCTCCAACTGCTCCCCCCTCTCTCCAACTGCTTCCCCCCTCTCTCCAACTGCTCCCCCCCTCTCTCCCTCTCTCTCCAACTGCTCCCCCTCGCTCTCTCCAACTGCTCCCCCTCGCTCTCTCCAACTGCTCCCCCTCGCTCTCTCCAACTGCTCCCCCTCGCTCTCTCCAACTGCTCCCCCTCGCTCTCTCCAACTGCTCACCCCTCTTTCTCCAACTGCTCACCCCCTCTCTCTCCAACTGCTCACCCCCTCTCTCCAACTGCTCACCCCCCCCTCTCCAACTGCTCCCCCCCTCTCTCCCTCTCTCTCCAACTGCTCCCCCTCGCTCTCTCCAACTGCTCCCCCTCGCTCTCTCCAACTGCTCCCCCTCGCTCTCTCCAACTGCTCCCCCTCGCTCTCTCCAACTGCTCCCCCTCGCTCTCTCCAACTGCTCACCCCTCTTTCTCCAACTGCTCACCCCCTCTCTCTCCAACTGCTCACCCCCTCTCTCCAACTGCTCACCCCTTCTCTCTCCAACTGCTCCCCCCCTCTCCAACTGCTCCCCCTCGCCCTCTCCAACTGCTCTCCCCAACTGCACTCTCCAACTGCTCACCCCTCTTTCTCCAACTGCTCACCCGCTCCAACTACTCCCCCCTCTCCCTCCCTCCAACTACTCCCCCCTCTCCCTCCCTCCAACTACTCCCCCCTCCAACTGCTCCCCCCTCTCTCCAACTGCTCCCCCCCATCTCCAACTAATCCCCCTCTCTCTCCCTCCCCCCATCCTCTCTCTCCCCCTCCATGCCCCCCCTCCATCTCTCTCGATCTGTCATTATTTTGCTGAAGGCCTCACATTGGCCCCTTAGTCAGACCTTTTCCATTTAGACTGTGTCAGACCCCAACACTCACTGTAGTTTAATACATTACAACATGACTACAACTCAGAACACACACACAAAGACACGTAACTGACTACAACACAGAACACTAGGAACAGTAAGTCAGAACAGTGTAAGCTAGAGAGGAGAGTCCATTCTAGAAATGGAGAAAGAGCTCAGAGCAACTGGTGGAATATTATAGGTTCATTATTGAGTGCATGAGAAGCAGTGTGTGTGTTATAAAGATGTTGGGGGGGTACAGCGGAAATTACGCACTACTTCATTGTATTGGTGTTTGGAGGAAAAGTCCCATTGAGGGTCCCCCCCCCCTCCCCTCCTCTCTCACACACCTCTCTGGTCTGGCTACAGGAGAAAGCAGGGCAGGAAGCAGCTTGGCTCCCAGACAATGGGACACATCAGGCCAGCCCAGGACCTTTCGCAGGCAGTCTCTCGCTCTCACTCACACACACACACACACACACACACACAAAAATGCCAGTCAGCCAATCAAAACACAGCGTACAAAAGCACAAACAGAGCAAAGACAAACAGGACATTCCAGCAGCCAGGTGCTCCGGATTCCTCGCCACGACTAATCTGAATCAGAGAGAGAGGGAGAGCTGGAGGGCCCAGTGTGGGGGAGACGGGGGAGGGAGGGGTGTGAACAGGAAGCGGTGGCCAGATTATTAACTCTAAAACGATCCCCAGGATCTTTAATGAAGTGTCCTTGAGCACGCCAACCCCGGGGTCCGTCCTCACACACAGTCACAGTCTCTCACACCAAGACACACAGGGTCCGTCATTCTGGCTAACCGTGTAAGTTGACATGCATGGAACGGCCTCTCTCACACACACAGTCACACACACAGACAAGCGGTTCACACACACCTAGAGGTGTCATCCTTGTACTATGTGATCCCCAGGCCAAAACGACTGAGAAAACAGGGGAGACGTGGTTCCTTTCAGACCAGCTGCTGCTGACAGACAGCTCATCTTATGGCTCATCCAGGGATGTCAACATCAGCCCACTTCACTTCCTGAGACTCTACTCTATTGTCTTACAGGACAGACAGACAGGCGCGAGAATCAACTTGAACATGGGACAGCAGTCACCATAAAGATGCACAGGTTCACTAACTGCAGCCTCTCGCTCTCTCGACTCTTGCGCGCGCGCTCTCTCTCTCTCTCGACTCGCGCTCTCTCTCTCGACTCGCGCTCTCTCTCTCTCTCTCTCTCTCTCTCTCTCGACTCGCGCTCCCTCGACTTGCGCTCTCTCTCGACTCGCGCTCTCTCGACTCGCGCTCTCGCGACTCGCGCGCGCTCTCGCGACTCGCGCGCGCTCTCGCTCTCTCTCTCTCTCTCTCGACTCGCGCTCCCTCGACTTGCGCTCTCTCGACTCGCGCTCTCTCTCGACTCGCGCGCGCGCTCGCTCTCTCTCGACTCGCGCGCGCGCTCGCTCTCTCTCGACTCGCGCGCGCGCTCGCTCTCTCTCGACTCGCGCGCGCGCTCGCTCTCTCTCGACTCGCGCGCTCTCTCTCGACTCGCGCGCGCGCTCTCTCTCGACTCGCGCGCGCGCTCTCTCTCGACTCGCGCGCGCGCTCTCTCTCGACTCGCGCGCACGCTCTCTCTCGACTCGCGCGCGCGCTCTCTCTCTCTCTCGACTCGCGCGCGCGCTCTCTCTCGACTCTCTCTCTCTCGACTCGCGCGCGCGCTCTCTCTCGACTCTCTCTCTCTCGACTCGCGCGCGCGCGCTCTCTCTCGACTCTCTCTCTCTCTCTCTCTCTCTCTCTCTCTCTCTCTCTCTCTCGACTCGCGCTCCCTCGACTTGCGCTCCCTCGACTTGCGCTCTCTCTCGACTCTCGCTCTCTCGACTCGCGCTCTCTCTCGACTCGCGCTCTCTCTCGACTCGCGCTCTCTCTCTCGACTCGCGCTCTCTCTCGTCTCTCTCTCGACTCGCGCGCTCTCTCTCTCTCGTGTGTCTCTCTCTCGTCTCTCTCTCTCTCTCTCTCTCTCTCCTCGCTCTCTCTCTCTCTCTCTCTCTCGACTCGCGCGTGCGCTCTCTCTCTCTCTCTCGTGTCTCTCTCTCTCGTCTCTCTCTCTCGACTCGCGCTCTCTCTCGACTCGCGCTCTCTCTCGACTCGCGCTCTCTCTCTCTCGATCTCGACTCGCGCTCTCGATCTCTCGACTCGCGCTCTCTCTCTCTCGACTCGCGCTCTCTCTCTCTCGACTCGCGCTCTCTCTCTCTCTCGACTCGCGCTCTCTCTCTCTCGACTCGCGCTCTCTCTCTCTCGACTCGCGCGCGCTCTCTCTCTCGACTCGCGCGCGCTCTCTCTCTCGACTCGCGCGCGCTCTCTCTCTCGACTCGCGCGCGCTCTCTCTCTCGACTCGCGCGCGCGCTCTCTCTCGACTCGCGCGCGCGCTCTCTCTCGACTCGCGCGCGCGCGCTCTCTCTCGACTCGCGCGCGCGCTCTCTCTCGACTCGCGCGCGCGCTCTCTCTCGACTCGCGCGCGCGCTCTCTCTCGACTCGCGCGCGCGCTCTCTCTCGACTCGCGCGCTCTCCCGACTCGCGCGCTCTCCCGACTCGCGCGCTCTCCCGACTCGCGCGCTCTCCCGACTCGCGCGCTCTCTCGACTCGCGCTCTCTCTCTCTCGACTCGCGCTCGCTCTCTCTCTCGACTCGCGCTCGCTCTCTCTCTCGTCTCTCTCTCTCTCTCTCTCGTCTCTCTCTCTCTCTCTCTCTCTCTCGTCTCTCTCTCTCGACGCGCGCGCGCTCTCTCTCTCTCGTGTCTCTCTCTCTCGTCTCTCTCGTCTCTCTCTCGTCTCTCGCTCTCTCGACTCGCGCGCACGCTCTCTCTCTCTCTCGTCTCTCTCTCGACTCGCGCTCTCTCTCGACTCGCGCTCTCTCTCGACTCGCGCTCTCTCTCGACTCGCGCTCTCTCTCTCTCTCGACTCGCGCTCTCTCTCGTCTCTCTCTCTCTCTCGACTCGCGCTCTCTCTCTCTCTCTCTCGACTCGCGTGCGCGCGCTCTCTCTCTCGTCTCTCTCGTCTCTCTCTCTCTCTCGACTCGCGCTCTCTCTCTCTCTCGACTCGCGCTCTCTCTCGACTCGCGCTCTCTCTCGACTCGCGCTCTCTCTCTCTCGACTCGCGCTCTCTCTCTCTCTCTCGTCTCTCTCACTCTCTCTCGACTCGCGCTCTCTCGACTCGCGCGCTCTCGACTAGCGCGCTCTCTCTCTCTCTAGCTCTCGACTCGCGCGCTCTCTCTCTCGCTCTCGACTCGCGCGCTCTCTCTCTCTCTCGACTCGTGGTCTCTCTCGACTCGCGCTCTCTCTCGACTCGCTCTCTCTCTCGACTCGCTCTCTCGACTCGCGCTCTCTCTCGACTCGCTCTCTCTCGACTCGCTCTCTCTCGACTCGCTCTCTCTCGACTCGCTCTCTCTCGACTCGCTCTCTCTCTCGACTCGCGCGCGCGCTCTCTCTCTCTCCTCGCGCACTCTCTCTCTCTCCTCGCGCGCTCGCTCTCTCTCGACTCGCGCGCGCGCTCTCTCTCTCTCTCTCTCTCTCTCTCTCTCCTCGCGCGCTCTCTCTCTCCTCGCGCTCTCTCTCCTCGCGCTCTCTCTCCTCGCGCTCTCTCCTCGCGCTCTCTCTCTCCTCGCTCTCTCTCTCTCCTCTCTCGACTCGCTCTCTCGACTCGCGCTCTCTCGTCTCTCTCTCGTCTCTCTCTCTCTCTCGACTCGCGCTCTCTCTCTCTCGTCTCTCTCACTCTCGCTCTCTCGACTCGCGCTCTCTCGACTCGCGCTCTCTCGACTCGCTCTCTCGACTAGCGCGCTCTCTCTCTCTCGCTCTCGACTCGCGCGCGCTCTCTCGACTCGCGCGCTCTCTCTCGACTCGCGCGCGCTCTCTCTCTCTCTCTCTCTCTCTCTCTCTCTCTCTCGACTCGCGCGCGCGCGCGCTCTCTCTCGACTCGCTCTCTCTCGACTCGCGCGCTCGCTCTCTCTCGACTCGCGCTCTCTCTCTCTCTCGCTCGACTCGCGCTCTCTCTCTCGACTCGCGCTCTCTCGTCTCTCTCTTGACGCGCCCTCTCTCTCTCTCCTCTCACGCGCCCTCTCTCTCTCTCTCTCTCTCGACTCTCACGCGCCCTCTCGCGACTCTCACGCGCCCTCTCTCGACTCTCACGCGCCCTCTCTCGACTCTCACGCGCCCTCTCTCGACTCTCACGCGCCCTCTCTCGACTCTCACGCGCCCTCTCGACTCTCACGCGCCCTCTCGACTCTCACGCGCCCTCTCGACTCTCACGCGCCCTCTCGACTCTCACGCGCCCTCTCTCGACTCTCACGCGCCCTCTCTCGACTCTCACGCGCCCTCTCTCGACTCTCACGCGCCCTCTCTCGACTCTCACGCGCCCTCTCTCGACTCTCACGCGCCCTCTCTCGACTCACGCGCCCTCTCTCGACTCTCACGCGCCCTCTCTCGACTCTCACGAGCCCTCTCTCGACTTTCACGAGCTCTCTCTCGACTTTCACGAGCTCTCTCTCGACTTTCACGAGCTCTCTCTCGACTTTCACGAGCTCTCTCTCGACTTTCACGAGTTCACGAGCTCTCTCTCTCGACTTTCACGAGCTCTCTCTCTCGACTTTCACTTGCTCTCTCTGGAATTTCACACACTCTCTCTCTCGACTTTCAGGGCTCTCTCTCGACTTTCACATACCAGGCAGAGACACAATCATCTACAGGGCCTCAGGCTTTCCTCAGTCTGCAGACCGCCTGTCAGTCAGTGTTTATGAAAGGTGTGTGTGTGACTTTGCTCCAAGCCCAGTCAGTAACAGGAGACACCAACCCTTCGCCACATAGTGGGAAATATTTGGGATGGTTTCTCCTAGGAATGTTTTGGCATGTCTGAGGAACGTCTCTCCCCCTCTTAACCTCCTTCACCCCGCCTCATTTTACATTTTAGTCATTTAGCAGACACTTATCAAGCGCCTTGCTCAAGGGCACAGACTTTTCACCACGCAGCTCAGGGATTCATACTTTGAGAATGTTGTCTTGGCTGTGTGCTTAGGGTCGTTATCTTGGCTGTGTGCTTAGGGTCGTTATCTTGGCTGTGTGCTTAGGGTCGTTGTCCTGGCTGTGTGCTTAGGGTCGTTGTCCTGGCTGTGTGCTTAGGGTCGTTGTCCTGGCTGTGTGCTTAGGGTCGTTGTCCTGGTTGTGTGCTTAGGGTCGTTGTCCTGGCTGAGTGCTTAGGGCTTAGGGTCCTGTTGGAAGGTGAACCTTCGCCCCAGTCTGAGGTCCTGAGCATTCTGGAGCAGGTTTTCATCAAGGATCTCTCTGTACTTTGCCCCGTTCATCTTTCCCTCGATCCTGACAAGTATCCCAGTCCCTGCTGCTGAAAAACATCCCCAAAGCATGATGCTCCCACCACCATGCTTCACCGTAGGGATGGTACCAGGTTTCCTCCAGGCGTGACGCTTGGGATTCAGGCCAAAGAGTTCAATCTTGGCATCATCAGACCAGAGAATTTTGTTTCTCATGGTCTGAGAGTCTTTAGGTGCCTTTTGGCAAACTCAATGCTGGCTGTCATGTGCCTTTCACTGAGGAGTGGCTTCCGTCTTGCCACTCTACCATAAAGGCCTGATTGGTGGAGTGCTGCAGAGATGGTAGTCCTTCTGGAAGGTTCTCCCATCTCCACAGAGGAACTATGGAGCTCTGTCTGAGTGACCATCAGGTTCTTGGTTACCTCCCTGACCAAGGTCGATCTTCCACAACTGCTCAGTTTGGCTGGGCGGCCAGCTCTAGGAGGAGTCTCAGTGGTTCCAAACTTCTTCCATTTAAGAATGATGGAGGCCACTGTTCTTGGGGACCTAAATGTTTTGGTACCCTTCCCCAGATCTGTGCCTCAACACAATCCTGTCTTTACAGACAATTCCTTCGACCTCTTGGCTTGGTTTTTGCTTTGACATGCACTGTCAACTGTGGGACCTTATATATACCAAATCATGTTCAATCAAACTCCAATCAAGTAGAAACATCAAGGATGAGCAATGGAAATAGGATGCACCTAAGCTCTATTTCAAGTCTCATAGCAAAGGGTCTGTAAACTTCTGTAAATAAGGCTTTGTCATTATGGGGTATTGTGTGTAGATAGATGAGGAATTTGTATTTATTTAATCCATTTTAGAATACGTCTGTAACGTAACGAAATGTGGAAAAAGAGAAGTGGTCCGAATACCTTCCGTATGTAAGTGTGTGATGTACAGTGGGGCAAAAAAAGTATTTAGTCAGCCACCCATTGTGCAAGCAAGTCTCCCACTTAAAAAGATGAGGCCTGTAAATTTTCATCATAGGTACACTTCAACTATGACAGACAAAATGAGAAGAAAAAAAATCCAGAAAATCACATTGTAGGATTTTTAATGAATTTATTTGCAAATTATGGTGGAAAATAAGTATTTGGTCAATAACAAACGTTTCTCAATACTTTGTTATATACCCTTTGTTGGCAATGACAGAGGTCAAATGTTTTCTGTAAGTCTTCACAAGGTTTTCACACACTGTTGCTGGTATTTTGGCCCATTCCTCCATGCAGATCTCCTCTAGAGCAGTGATGTTTTGGGGCTGTTGCTGGGCAACACGGACTTTCAACTCCCTCCAAAGATTTTCTATGGGGTTGAGATCTGGAGACTGGCTAGACCACTCCAGGACCTTGAAATGCTTCTTACGAAGCCACTCCGTTGCCCGGGCGGTGTGTTTGGGATCATTGTCATGCTGAAAGACCCAGCCGCGTTTCATCTTCAATGCCCTTGCTGATGGAAGGAGGTTCACTCAAAATCTCACGATACATGGCCCCATTCATTCTTTCCTTTACACGAATCTGTCGTCCTGGTCCCTTTGCAGAAAAACAGCCCCAAAGCATGATGTTTCCACCACCATGCTTCACAGCAGGTATGGTGTTCTTTGGATGCAACTCAGCATTCTTTGTCCTCCAAACACGACGAGTTGAGTTATCAAAAAGTTATATTTTGGTTTCATCTGACCATATGACATTCTCCCAATCTTCTTCTGGATCATCCAAATGCTCTCTAGCAAACTTCAGACGGACCTGGACATGTACTGGCTTAAGCAGGGGGACACGTCTGGCACTGCAGGATTTGAGTCCCTGGCGGCGTAGTGCGTTACTGATGGTAGGCTTTGTTACTTTGGTCCCAGCTCTCTGCAGGTCACTAGGTCCCCCCCGTGTGGTTCTAGGATTTTTGCTCACCGTTCTTGTGATCATTTGACCCCACGGGGTGAGATCTTGCGTGGAGCCCCAGATCGAGGGAGATTATCAGTGGTCTTGTATGTCTTCCATTTCCTAATAATTGCTCCCACAGTTGATTTCGTCAAACCAAGCTGCTTACCTATTGCAGATTCAGTCTTCCCAGCCTGGTGCAGGTCTACAATTTTGTTTATGGTGTCCTTTGACAGCTCTTTGGTCTTGGCCATAGTGGAGTTTGGAGTGTGACTGTTTGAGGTTGTGGACAGGTGTCTTTTATACTGATAACAAGTTCAAACAGGTGCCATTAATACAGGTAACGAGTGGAGGACAGAGGAGCCTCTTAAAGAAGAAGTTAGTTACATGTCTGTGAGAGCCAGAAATCTTGCTTGTTTGTAGGTGACCAAATACTTATTTTCCACCATAATTTGCAAATAAATTCATTAAAAATCCTACAATGTGATTTTCTGGATTTTTTTTCTCATTTTGTCTGTCATAGTTGAAGTGTCCCTATGATGAAAATTACAGGCCTCTCATCTTTTTAAGTGGGAGAAATTGCACAATTGGTGGCTGACTAAATACTTTTTTTGCCCCACTGTATGTATGTATGTATGTATGTATGTATGTATGTATGTATGTATGTGTGTGTGTGTATGTAAGTGATTGAGCATACGGTGTTAATTGTGTGGCAAGGGCAAACCCAGATTCTAACACACAGATACCCTTTACTGGGAGTGTGAGAGTGTAACACACTTCACACACCCACCCAGTGAAGGGAAACTTAAAACTTGTCTCATCCTCTTACATTCTTCCTTTTTTCTCTCAGCCCACTGCCCTCTTTGTAGATCAAATTTCAAAGCACAGAGTCCTCCAATCGCCTCTCCCTCCCTCCCTCGTACTTCTCCCCTCCCTCTTCCTCCCCCCACACTAGAAATCTCTCTTCTCTCTCTCTCACCCGCTTCTCTCTAACCTCTCACTATCACTCTCCCTTTCTCCCTCACTATCACTCTCCCCTTCTCCCTCACTATCACTCTCCCTCTCTCTCTCCTCTCCCTTTCTCTCTCCTCTCCCTTTCTCTCTCACCTCTCACTATCAATCGCTCCCTTTCTCTCTCACTATCAATCCCTCACTCATTTGTTACTCTCACCCTCTCTCAAGCTGTTGCAGTTCCTGTTGCTGTTTTCACTTCTCTCACTGTGGCTCGTGGGAACCTGAGTTCTGCACTGCTGCGTCTGTCTAGGGCTGGGGCTAGACAGGCAGCTAGGCAGGGCAAGCAGATGTCTATCTCATTTATTTATTTATTTTAAAAGTCCGGGGCAAACATCTGATGCATTTGATGGAAAATATAGATTGGGAAGGGTACAGCAGGGTCAGAGTTCTGCGTCCCAAAAGGCACCTTATTCCCTAGATCAGGCGTAGGCAACTCTGGTCCTCGAGGGTCTGATTGGTGTCACACTTCTTTTCCTTCCCTGCATTCTAAACTGAAGATCATGATTAGGTGATGATTGGAGTCAGGTGTGTTAGTTGGGGCCGGGGAAAAACTGTGACACCAATCAGGCCCTGGAGGACTGGAATTGCCCACCCCCGTCCTAGATATAGATTGGGATGGGTACGGTAGAGTCAGAGTTCTGCGTCCCAAAACGCACCTTCGTGCACTACGGCTCTGGTCAAAAGTAGTCCACCACTCCCTCACCACCACTACCACCAGTGGAGGCTGCTGAGGGGAGGACGGCTTATAATAATGTCTGGAGTGGAATCAGTGGAATGGTATCAAACACATGGTTTGATGCCATTCCATTTACTCTGTTCCAGACATTATTATCAGCAGCCTCCACTGGTGGTAGTGGTGGTGAGGGAGTGGTGGACTGTGAACCTAACTCTATCCACCTATCCCCTTCATGGAATTCAGGGAGCGGAAGGAGTTCAGAGATTAAAATGATATGGGCACGTCAAGGGTAAATTCTACAGATATCTAAAAGGATAAATAAGGTCAGCAGAGCAGAAGTGAAACCTCCTTGGTATATAAGAATCACCACACACACACAGACACAGACACACAGTAGGTAGAGCGTGGCGTTTGTAATGCCAGGGTTGTGGGTTCGATACCCACGGGGGACCAGTATGAACTCACTACTGTTAGCCGCTCTGGATAAGAGCGTCTGCTAAAAAATGCATGTCTGGTTATACAGAGACCAAAGGCTGGCAGACTGAAACAATTATCTGATCTAAGCACATGCTGAGTTCATCTCAGAAACTACTGTTACAGAGAGCTAGTCTACCCCTTTCTCCCAATTGTTAGAGTGGTCGTTTCACTAAATACTGTTGTGTCATTTGGATGAAAGTCCTGCTGAAGAGAGACAAAGTTGGGAATTATCGATGGGTTTGTAAAGACTGTGGTAGAAAGGTCAGCTTTTAGAGAAGCAAAATGGAATCCAATCTCACATTCGCACACACAAATTCAAAACAGTCAAAGACAAGTGAGTGGAGAGGAGAGATAGACAGAAAAAGAGCAAGAGAGAGAGAAAGCGAGAAAAAGAGAGAGAGAGAAAAAGGGGATTATAAATGACATGGTCTTTTCTCAGGCTGTGGTCAGGCTGTGTATCAATGGGCCACACAGGGGGTATAGGGGAGGTCCACGACCAGGAATGACCTCTAGTGCCTCCCAGAGAGAGAGGCTTTCAGGGGGAACGGGGGAGCAGAAAGGGGGAGGAGTCTGAGTTGAGGCTGGTCAAGAAAGACACCCATCCACTGTGTGTGTGTCCGTGCGTGCTCGTGTGTGAGGGCGAGTGTGTGTACGTGGGAGTTGAGGCCTGGTCAAGAGAAAGACACCCACCACAAAGCGAATCAAAAGACTTCACAATCAGATAACAAAGGGGTTAACATCCCCTGGGTGGGCTTTCAACACACCCCCAGCCCCAGGGGTGCCTACGAGAGCTCAGACACGCATCCTTCCTTCCCAATATAAGGCCCTCTGCCCCGTCGTATCATGCATGCCTTCACATGACTTAACCTACCCTTTCCCTTCACTGTTTCACCACTGACTATATAGAAGTGGTTTGTCAATGGCCTACGTTACACAAGAAACTGGAGTTTAAGTGTGTATTTATTTCAGTCTATTGTATCTTTTGATCAGAACAAGAAAGCTGCTCACTTGGCTTAATTTAAGACAGTGGTTTTGTGTAGCAGCTTTTCATGAGTCTTCAGCAGCAATCTAACATATTTCAGACCACAAACCAACTCTTAAACTAAACTAAGGTCCTTTCACTTCCACAGATACTGTATGGGTTAGAAAAAGCAGTGTGGTCAGAGACAGAACCATTTGAGGCAAACTGCCTTGGACAAATGGTGGCTGGAGGCGTTGTGGGAGATACTTGTCCAGTAGTCAGTCAGTCACGAGTTACGACGTTACAGGAGGTTAAAGACAAGGACACATTTGGGAAGGAGACAACACCTAGGAGGTCAGGACAGAACACCCAGGTCTGGTCTAAAATATGTCCTGTAGTCTGACTGGCTGGCTGGTTGTTGTGTTTTTACACATTTGCAAACATTTCTAAAAACCTGTTTTTGCTTTGCCATTATGGGGTATTGTGAGTAGATTGAGGGAGAAAAACAAAATAATTGAATCCATTTTAGAATAAGGCTGTAACAGACCAAAATGTGGAAAAAGTCAAGGGGTCAAAATATTTTCGGCGGCACTGCAATAAGAAGCATATCTCATTTTACCACACTTAAAAGTAGAAAACATCAAAACATTACAGGTCTGGCCCAGTAGAACATGAAGAGATGGACTTCTGTAGTTATGAGAGTACAAATAAACTAATTAAACAGACGACTTGACGGGATTATGGTATTAATGAATCCATGTCTGAACATTATTTTCTGGTATTTTCTACCCCCTCTACCTTTTCCATTTCATCCTCTCTCGGGCTCTCTCTTTCAAATCTATTTTTTTTCCTCTCAGTCCGCATATTTCACTTTCTCTCTATCAATCTCTTTTATCCTCTTTCTGCATATTTTCACCTTCCTCTGCTTTACATCCATTCTACTCAGTTTCTCCCATCCTCCTCCCCCATCCTCCTCAGTCTCCCTACGCCTCCTCTCTGCCCTCCTCCTCCTCCTCCTCCTCTCTGTGGCTGACCCCTCTCTCTTCTCAGTCCGTCTGTCTGTCTGTCTGTCTGTCTTGTCGGTTCCCAGCAGTCGCCTCCTGTTTACAGCACACAGTAAAGATCCCATTGTTCCAGTGATATTACCACAGTAGGCACTTCAAACATTATGATTTACAGGAAACTGGTCTCCAGCGCCGTTCTATCCCTCTGCTACTTCCTGACACACTCAATTCCTTTCCACCATTCCAGGACATGACATGTGTCTTAGAGATACTGTATAGTACTGGACATCCTCTTGGACAAATAACTCTGTTAACACGTCATAACTGTATTTCTGTTTATCATTCACGGCAAACACATGAAACAAAACCACCATGAGCTGGCTTATTCTGTACACATCACCCTAGCAACCAATATGTTTCTGTTGTCTATGTTCATAAGAGTTCCACACCCTTGTTCAACAGTAATACATTATTCTTTAGGTATAACACTTAAAGAATAATGTATTATACCTAAAGAATAATGTAAACAAGTCTATGATGACATAATGCACAACCACAGTCACATGATTTTATGAACAGGAAGTGACCTGGCAATAAGATGTGTGTTCTATCTAATTATTTCATTATGTAGATTGTCATCTTCAAAGTGAGACAGAAATTATGAAACCGTCCATGTGAAAATGAATGGAAGTGAACACACACATATATGCACGTAGCAGGGTTTCCGCAGCTGGTTATTGCCAGCTTTTAGCACCCCCCCCCCCCCCCCCAAAATGAAAAGCTAATAAGTACAATTGTTGACGGGTCAAACTGTCCAGGAGAAGGACAAAAAAGGTAAAATAATGCTTTATATTCATTGATGGAAATACCAGTCAATGTGCTCCAACTTCAAAGTCAAATATATGATTATCAATTAGCCAATATCCAGCAACACCACACAGCCATTGAAGGGTAGTGGGACGACATACCACACGCCACAATCAACAGCCTGATCAACTCTATGCGAAGGAGATTTGTGGAACTGCATGAGGCAAATGGATATCAGACCAGAAACTGACTGGTTTTCTGATCCACACCCCTACCTTGTGACCAACAGATGCATCTCTGTATTCATAGTCTTGTGAAATTCATAGATTAGGGGCAGCAGGTGGTTACTGGTTAGCACGTCGGACCAGTAACCAAAATGTTGTGAGATCGAATCCCCGAGCTGACAAGGTAAAGATCTGTCGTTCTGCCCCTGAACAAGCCAGTTATTGTAAAGGCCGTCATTGTAAATAAGAATTTGTTCTTAACTGACTTGCCTTGTTAAAATAAATAATACATACAAAAAAATGAAGGCCTAATGATTTTATTTCAATTGACTGATTTCTTATACGAATTGTAACTCAATAAAATCTTAGAAATTGAAACACATGTTGCGTTTCTATTTTGTTCGGTGTAGTTTAGGTGTAGATTCGATGGGCCATCAGCTGTGTAGGTTGACTAGCAGAGAATAAGGGGCAAATTCTTACAAACTGCTTATAAACACAAATTCTGTTAGGGATGTTCAGATTCTAACAAACGACAGTGTTTTTTATAGACTTATTTGGGTAAAGTCCAGGACAGGGTGGACATTACTTTCAAAATGGCAGAGTAACTTAAAAAGCAAATATCTGGTCAATTTCTCAAATATTCTGTAAATTAAAATCTTGCCGGACACTTTGTCCAGTGCCAAACTTTCCTACCATAAACCAACCATGGCACACACACAAGTACAAACGATCACACCCACACACACTGTTGACCGACCTGACAGCGGCTGAATATGTCCGACTGGGTTGGCTGGACGTTGAAGTGTTTCAGGACTCGTACTGCCTGGTCCCGGGCTTTCTCTGAGCAGTCCAGCGCAATGCAGCGACCCTCTCCCACCTGGGACTTCAGCTAGACACACAAACACACACCGAACATCTCCTGACT